>NW_028263172.1:0-64734 GCF_049901735.1 Notechis scutatus
AGATCTGGAAATCTAACAAGATGGGGCTGCTCTTCCCAAGAATGTTTATTTGAGCAGCCTTTAGAGCAATGAATAACTTTATATCGAATAACTTTTAGGGATATACACTCCTAGCAGAACCTGCACGGCAGTCAGGCAGGCAGGCAAATATGTGAGATAAACGTTTTTGTAGCTTACACTCAGTAAAACAGATACACTGTGCTGAAGTTAAATAGTTTATTCCAGTAAGTGTTTTAGCATAGTCACAGTCCATATCATACACTAGTTCAGTCCGTCCGGGATTAATCAGTTGCAAAGTCCAGTGTCGAAAAAAGAGGTCAGTAAACTTACAAATATCAGTCCAGTAATATATCTCCTCGCAGTAGAGATATGAAGAAGTCAAACCTCCTTTTTCCTTCAGCAACAGCAGAGAACACGCAGTTATCACACCATCAATCCATCATCGTCAGCAAGCAATCCAGTAAGCCAGCAATCAATCCAGTTCTCTTGCTCTCTTATGGCGATTTTACAGCCGCACTCCAAAATTACATGCTTTGCAGTTTAAAGTGACACACTTAAAATCACTATCATAGTTTATATATATTATTTTTACCCAAACTACGTTAGATAGCCTATGTTATTCCTAACAATAACCCTGCCAAGAGTCCAAAGGGAATTAACCTCTGAGAGCTGCAACAGAGTTCCCAGAGCCGCTTTCAGGGGCAGATACAAAGAAAGAGCGCCTGAGCTGAGATTAGGGCCCTGAGGACAAGGGTCCACTCAAACTGCAGCTCACGCAGAGGTGGTATTCAACCGGTTCCTCACCGGCTCAAGTGAACCATGGTCACCCCTGGTAGGCCACACTCCTGGAACCCGGTTGCCCGCTTGTCCCAGTAGCTCTCCTAGCTTTCCCCTCTCACACGTGGTAGCTGTGCGCAGATTGAGCAGATGTCCCAGGGCTGTTGCACATGCGCACTGTGTGTGCAGCCGTGCGTGTGCTACTGACGCAGTGCGCATGTGGAGCAGCCCTGGGACATCTGCCCAATCTGCGCCACAGCCAGCCCTCCCAGATTACATTTTCTTACTTCTCCCAGCGGATGTGCCTCTTCCAGCCCAGCCTGGCCCAGCCAGCCAGCATGGGAGTGGGCGGATGTCCTGGGGCTTCGCCCCCCTTGTCACGATATGCCTGCAGGAGCCCCTCAGGCCAGCTGGAGCCGAGAGCCGCCATTCCCAGGCTTCTACTCTCCCGTGCTTGGTCGATGCCTCTTCACCTTGCCTGAAGCAGCTGGCCCTGCCCCCTCACCCTCCTCCCTCGCCTGGCCTGAGGAAGGTAAGGGAGACAGGGTGGGGGATAGCGAAGATGCTGTGTCCCTATCTTCCCTTCTCTCCCCACTCTCTGTGTCTGTTTCTGTGTGTGAGAGAGAGGGGGGCAAGAGAAGAAAGAAAGAAAGAGCAAGAAAGAAAGAGGGAGAGAAAGAGAGAAAGAAAGAGAGGGGAATGAGAAAGTGAATGAGATATATGGATGGATAGATAAATACATGGAAGGAGGGAGGGAGGGAGAGAGAAAAAAAAGGAGAGGAAGGAAGGACACAAATCCTGGCTTCAGAAGACTCTTTGAAGCAACACAACAATCTAGGGCTGGCATGCAAGGAATCTCGGAGGTCATCTAGTCCAACCCGCTGCTCCAGCAGGAGATCATTACAGAATCAAAAATAGCAGGGTTAGAAAGCTCTGTGTGTGTATGTCTGCGTGTGAGTGTGTGTGTGTGCATGTGTGTTTGTGTGTTTGTGTTTATGGTTGTCAAAACTCCAAAAACAGGACAAGTAGCTCTGGAGAGATCAGTCATAAATTAAAACACTTGCTAAGTAACCGGCCATTAAGTGAGGACCAATTGTATTTGGTTTGCCAGTCACATGGCCACAAGCCACGCCCATCTGGTCACGTGACCACCAAGCCACGCCCACAAATTCAAGCCATGCCCACAGAACCAGTAGTAAAAATTTTGAATCCCACCAGTGAGTTCACAGCCTGCTATGCGGAATCTCCTATCAGGACTCAGGGATTCACTTTGTGACGCCTCTCCTAATAAAATATCTGGGAAGATCTGCTCCCTGTTATTCCGGAGCATCAGACAGGAGCAATTAGATGGTGTAAATCTGTTGACTTTTTGCAGCACAAGAAGGTTGAGATGTTCCCCTCATTCTCCTTTGGCTTCCTTCTCCAAAGGATCTCAGATTAATGGATCCCTATCTGGACCCCCCATACCTGCCACGGCTGCAGCCTCTGAGCCCCCAACCTCTTATCTCCCTCCTTCCTTCCCTCCTCGATCTGGAGGAATAGGCGGCATTCATGGCCTGGGCCAGAGTCTGAATGATATGGTACCACTGACGGTTAGTAATGATCTGTTTCCTGTTTCTTTTCTCCTGAGTCTCCAGTGGGGCTTTCTGGGTGCATCTTCTGCGGCCTTTGACAGAAAAGACGTTCTTGGAAAGGGAACAGTGAAAATAATGATCTTGAAATGGATCTTCCACAAAGAAATGGGGTTCAAAGGCAGCATCTGTTGGCCTTCTTTTGACAGATAACCAAAACTCAAAATACTATGGATGTATTTGAGAAGTCTGTCCTTCTTTATTGTATACGGTGCAAAATTTGTGAGGATCCAGACTTTCCCTTCAATGGATCCTGGCAAATGCATAAGTGCTTCATGGAAAGGAAGAATTCTGTTCCAGATGGAAAAGATTCTATGAAGTGGACAAAGACGTTGATTTGTCTCCACTTAGAGAGGGCCTCCTGAGGGGTGCTGTTTGTCCAGTTGTTGTGAATCGTTGTGATATAACCACACAAATTCCATTCCTGACAAACATCGGAGAGAAAGTCCTCATGAAATTATCTCCTTTTCTGTGTCTGAAGCAAAGAGGCCAATCAGGGTCCATCTGAAATGGAGGAGCAGCTGGACGATTGCTGGGTAGTGGAATCCTTCTTTGGGAGCAATGGGTGGAAAAGGGGAATCTCCTTTTATCACTCAGAGCCTCTGAAGGAATTCCAACAGTGATCTGAAAAGTAATGAATTATGCTGTGTTATAATGTGGTCCAGATCAACTCCAAAATATTACTTATTGACAAACCCAATTTTGTTTTGATGAATATATAAGAATAGTTTGTTCCTTAGTCACGGTTTAAAATATTTAAGACAGAATATTAACAAGATTGTCTATAAAAATGGAATGCAAAATCATATTAAAAAAAAAAACACAATAAAAAATGCAATGTAAATTTCTGTGTCACCCATACAATTCCAACAATTAGATTCAAATTTGCAGATGTTAGATAAAATGTCTGGATCTAAGATATAGGGCTGTATTATATGCTATTTTTGAGTACTAAAACCTCTTTCTCAGCTTCTATATCCCAAATTCTTTGTGAAGCAATTTTTCAGCTTCTTCTCTAGATGTACAAGAGCACAACTGCTAACAGAATAGTTATGAGTACATGAAATGGATACATATAAGAAAAATAAAAAGAAATAGTAGGACAGTGACGGTAGGCACATTGGTGCGCTTTATGCACGGCCCCTACAGACCTCTTAGGAAAGGGGTGAGGTCAATCAGTAGACAGTTGTACAATCCAATAAGTCTTTATTTGAAATTTTGTCTGTTTTGGGACTATATGTCTGTTTCATCACTTTAATTTTAACCCAATAATTATATACCCTGAATTTATACAAAGCAGAAATTGTGTAAATTAACAATTATCTATGAGGGCAGGAGCTGAACTCCTTTTATCCATCCCAAAGATACTCTTCTTGGTCTGAATATTTTTATACATAGGACTATTGCCAACTTGATTCCAACTGGATAAGGCAGATATTATTGATATGTAAAAATGAACATGCTAATGGAGGACCTCAAAACCTGGATAGTTTTTCAATAGTAGAATATTCAGTAGAATATCCTCTAGGGACCTTATGGCTCTTCAGGCCTTTAATGGTCAATTTGAAGATGAACATGATAGACTAAAACATCGTTGATATGTTCCCTAATATTCTGAAAAGCTGCTCTTGAATTCTATGAAGATATTGGATCTGTTGTTCATCCCCACCACCCCACTCACCTTACCAGATAGAGAAAAACACACAAACCTGTGGGACTTTGTAGGTGCCTACAATCATTGACATCTGGATGGAGATGTCCCTGGAAGCTTCACCAATCAGAGCCAGGAGGTTTTCCTTCCTCCCACAGCCGTAGTTGGGGACATTGGATTCTCCAGTGGAAAGAAAGTCCAGCAAGACATCTGAAGTGCGGAAAGTGCTCAAATAGTTGTCATGGATGTTGTAACCAAGTGTGAGATTGTGCAGGAGCTGGGAATTCTTGCTGACCATTTGAATAGCAAAAATTGGTTTTAGGATATTTGTTAGAGCAGAACTCTTCCTATTGAAAAACAATATTCATGTTATTATATTCAATAGCAACAACGAATGTTTTTAAAATATATAATCCTTCACAAACCTACTAAGCCTTAGGCCAACATTGATCCAAATCGAATGATCAATTATGCAAATGAGAGAGGCAACTACAATTGTTTCAGTCACAACTTAAATAAAGGTCATTATTCAAGTGATGAACTCAGGAATGAACTGAGAAAGGAAAATCATCTGGATTTCATTCTGGTTTTTTAAAAACATCTTTGGATTTTACTCTCTTCCACAAAGTAACGCAAAAAAGGGAAGCCATGGAAATCAAAATCATTCAGGAAATTAGACAGGTGCTGAGGTACAAAAATAAGTGACATAAGAAGAAAAGAAGGAGAGTGTTAGAATTGCACATGGAGGGAGTGCAACTCCATCACCTTGCATGACTTACAAAGAAGAAGGTATGGAAGGAGGGCTGTTGAAAGGCCACATTATAGGCGACACATATGTTTCAGATTTGACCACACCAATGAGATGGTCCCCAGGCCTGTAAAAGCTCCATGGATTGTAGCCATCCTGGTGCTCCAAACTCAATGGGCATTTCCTTCTCAGCTTCCCACAGACTGATGGGGACACCAGCAGCATCAGAAGCAGAAGCAGTAGGTCCATCATTCATGGCATTAATCAATCCACTTCCTGTTTCTAACACAAACAATAGGAACAGTTGGAAAAATTCAAAGACTCTGAGAAGTGCCAGTGGCTTTCCTGATCTAAACAGAGAACCACTCAGTTTCATCTGCAAAGGAGAGAAAGGTGCAATCAAGAGCAGAGCCTGTACCTGTCCCAAAACTTGGTCCCAGAGAGCTTCACCCAAGGAATTTATCCTTTCCTGATAGAAGATCCTTTGCATGTGGCTTCAGTCTAATGCCTACATCAAAGTCAAAAACTGGAGATATAGCATCACAGGTCTCAAAGGCCCAGATGGTCATAATTACAGTGAGAAGCAACCTCTTGGGATCCTGAACTTTTCTGGGCTTCATCTGCAGAGGAGAGACTGGAATAAACCATGTTAGTAAAAATTACAGATATACCCCTGGGGTCACTGTTTTGTTGTGGTTGTGGTCCTTCCTCCCAGTCAGGGCAAGTCCAGAAAGTGATGCTGGGGAAGAGAATTCAGCACCCAGGAATTGACTTCTGCTGTCCTTCAACATGGTCTCTTGCCTCCAGAGTTTTCTGGGGAAGGTCACCCAGAGCTATGGAGTTTGGTGCCACTTCTAAGTTAATGCCATTTAACTGTAGTGTTGCCTGTCTTCTAATGACAATCTACACCCTTGAACTCTGCCCCAGGTTAAGACTAGACCCTGTTTAGAATTCTGTTTTATGTCATAATCCCATATATTGATCTTAATTGCAGCCGGTTTTAAAATTGCTTGTACCTGAAATGAAATTTCATTTCCCATCTTTTCTAGCAATATTAATTTTGAGATTAAAGCTCATTAAGAAGCAGGAAAGTGACAACTTGTGGACTAGATCATTGGATAAATAGGGAGAAAATTATAGAATGGATGGAATTTTTTATTTTTATTTTCTTGTCATTCCTGTGTTATCTTACCATGTTCCTATAATACACCAAGATTCTTTTTATTTTGATTTTTCTTAGTTTTTTAAATAAAGAATGGACCGTAAGTTCTGCAGGTGCTATCTATCCATCCCTATCTTTCTATCTTTCTATCTTTCTATCTATCTTTCTATCTTTCTTTCTATCTATCTATCTATCTATCTATCTATCTATCTATCTATCTATCTATCTATCTATATGTGTGTGTGTGTGTGTGTGTGTGTGTTTTCTTAAGTTGTGGTTCCGGGCTTGGATTCTGCTCCTGTGGAAGATCTGAGTTCAAGTGAGGAGGACATGGCAGAACAATATGAGCTGGCATTGCTCAGTGATGGGAATAGTAACCAGGATGAGGAGATGGATGTGACAAAGGAAGACAGACCTGAAGTATTGGAATTGTCAGGACCTTTGACCTCCTCTGGTTCCTTATCTGATCATCAGCCGGGAATGGCTGACAGGGAAGTTTTGAGAGAGTCTTCTAGTGGAGATGAGAACTTGGAAGACTTGTGGTTAAACGTCAGGAACAGACGATGTTTGAGGAGGCAAACCCAGCTGGAACGAAGGAGGAGGGCGAGCCAGTAATTAAGGAAATTAGCCCGTTGCCTCAATGACTATAAAAGGACACAGCTGGGCTGGTAAAATTTGCCAGGAACAAAGTGACTGATTGCGTGAAGGAGTTACAGCAGAAGCTCTGAGGCTTGAGAATTTTTGCCAGGACTGGTTTGCCGAACAGAGCAAAGCTTTTTGCTGTGGATTGTGATTTATGACAGCCGTTATCTTGTGAGACTCCTTTCTGTTTGATTTACTTTTGAAACGGCTGCTTTCTGTGTTGCTCGCTTGAATTTTGAAGGGAGTCATAACATTTTGTTCCTGGCCACAAACAAACCATCTTTAAAGCAAGATGGATTCAAACCAACTAAAGCGTTTGGTAGAGCAGCAACAACAGCAGATAAACCAGCTACTGCAAAGCAATGTAACGCTTTAGAACCAGGTAACACAACTGCTGAATTATGTTTCCAGCTTACAAAGCCCTGCTGCTGCTCCCCTGCCCCCCCTTGAGGAAAAGCCCGGTGTCCATGCCGGAGAAATTTTCTGGGCAAACGGACATGTTCCGGCATTTATGGGTCAGTGCCAATTGTTTATCTCTCTGAGGCCTGAAGACTTCCCAACCGCCGGGCTAAGGTAGGATTTATGATCAGTTTATTAACTGGGCAGGCTGCCAAATGGGCTACTCGCTTGTTAGTTCAAGATAGCCCATTGTTGGACAATTTCAGGGTTTTCTCCAACAAATGAGAGTAATGTTTGAGAACCCAATTAAGATACAAACTGTGGACAGACGGTTACGGGACATTAATCAGGGAAACGTCCCTGCAGGAATACGTTGCAGAATTTCGTTTGCTGTGTATGGACTCTAACTGGAACGAACTGGCTCATATGGCTGCATTCCAGGAAGGCTTGTCTGATGCCATCAAGGATGAGCTAGTCCATGCAGAGGCGGGCTTCAACTTTGGATGCATTGATAATCCAGTGCTTACGTGTTGAAGCTCGTTACAGCAACGTGGAAGTAAACAGCCCGTTGTGGAACCACCTGTGTTTCTCGCGCACACACCACGCCACCGAGTGTTTTTTTGCAACCCACGGTTCAGGAAGCCGATGGAGATAGGCACACTCCGCCCTCGCTTAATGGCGCGAGAACATTCGAGAAGGTTCCAGGAAGGCTTGTGCCTTTATTGCGGGGTCCGGGACATTTTGCCAATTCCTGCACTCAGAGAGGGACTCGCAGACCTGTGCCCGAAACCACTCCTGGCCCATCGGGAAGCGGGTGAGGCCCGACCTCGGGAAACCCTAGGTTGGGCACATCCTACACCCCATCCCAAATTGCCGAATTAAATCCTGGCCCTCCTCGGCATTTACTTTTGGACACTCGTATATTTCTGCAGTCCTAGAAGGAGGGAATTCCCGCCGTTGCTTCTGGTGGATTCAGGGCTACAACTAGCGTTATGGACTGTGCTTTTGTTAAACATTTTGGAATTCCGTTGATTCCTGTGAATCCCCATTAAGGTGGAAACCGTAGATGGGCGTGAACTCAAGTCGGGACCCATTCGCCGCCACTCAGCCAGTGCGTATGCTTATTGGAGATCATGAGGAGGCGATAAGTTTTTATGTCACCTCGAACCTCCATCTCCCTTTGGTGCTCGGAGTATCCTGGCTGCGTTTGCACGGTCCATTGGTGGCTTGGGCGCAGAACGCCATTTCTTTTCCAAGCCTACAATGTGTGGACCACCTGAGGCATGTCTGCGCTGGCCAAGATATCGCCGCTCCTGCTGTCTCCATTCCTTCGGAGCTGTCGGACTTCTCCGATGTTTTCAGCGAACAGGAGGCAGACCGATTACGCCACATCATGCCTATGATTGTCCCATGGACTTGATACCGGATGCTCCATTGCCAAAGGGGAGGTTATATTCCATGTCGGAGCCCGAGTTGGTTGCACTCCGAGAGTTTTTAGATAAAAACTTAGCTCGGGGATTTATTCGACCCTCCTCGTCCCCTCTTTCGGCGCCCGTTCTTTTGTTAAGAAGAAGTCGGGAGAACTTCGTCTCTGTTGTGATTATTGATGCCTGAACTCTATCACCGTGAGGGAATAGCTATCCCTTGCCGCTCATTCCGGAATTGATGGAGCGGTTGCGGGAGGCTACTATCTTCACTAAACTAGATCTGCATGGGGCCTACAACCTGGTTCGGATGCGCAAGGGACGAGTGGAAGACTGCGTTTGGCACTCGTTATGGTCATTTCGAGTACCGTCATGCCATTTGGTCTGACCAACACTCCTGCTGTATTCCAGCATTTGATGAACGATATTTTCCGGGATATGCTGGATAGGTTTGTCGTGGTGTATTTGGATGACATTTTGATCTACTCCCGGTCCAGAGATCACCACCTTCAGCAGGTTCGCCAAGTGCTTCAGCGTCTTCGGGAGCATAAACTCTACGAAACTGGAGAAGTGTTTCTTTTTCAGTCGTCGATAGAGTTTTTAGGGCACATCATTTCTCCCGAGGCCATTGCTATGGACCCTAAAAAGGTTGAGGCCTTGTGTAGTTGGGAAGCCCCTCGTCGAGTCAGGGCGTACAACGTCTTTTGGGATTCGCCAACTACTATCGGACTTTTATCCCGGACTTTGCTAAGTTAATGAATCCCATAACTCAGCTCCTCCGTAAGAAGGTCCCGTTTCTGTGGGGGGCCCCGCAGCAACAGGCTTTTGAAATTTTAAAGAAAGCGTTTGTGGCGAGCCGATATTGAGGCATCCTGATCCGAATCGTCCATTTGTTGTCGAGACAGATGCCTCTAATGTCGCTATCGGAGCGGTACTGTTACAAGCTTCGAAGGATGGCGCGCCTCTTTTCCCATGCACATACTATTCTAGGAAGCTCACAGCTTCTGAGTGCAATTACACCATCTGGGAAAAGGAGTTGTTGGCTATTAAGGCTGCCTTTGAGACCTGGAGACATCATTTAGAGGGCTCGGCACAAGGTAGAGGTTCGGACGGATCATAAAAACTTGGAACATTTGTCCACCACTAAGAAGTTGAACCAACGCCAGATTCGGTGGTCGTTGTTTTTCGCAAGGTTCAATTTTTCCGTCACTTATGTTCCAAGCGGACAGAATCGGAGGGCAGACGCGTTGTCTCGGAAGCCCGAGTATATCGGTCCCAAGGATCCTCTTCCTCTACGAACGGTGTTACCACCAGAATCCTTGGCCATACTTCAAGATCCAGTAGATTTGCGGGTTCAGCATACGATTGGATGCGTGGGCGCAGCAGAGACGGGGGACGTTGGACCTGATTCCCCATGGTCCTTTGAAGAGGGCTTGTTCCGACATCGGGGTTTATTATACGTACCCACCAGGTCGCTGAGAGCTCTCATCATGACACAATGTCATGATAACCCCACTGCTGGCCATTTTGGATTTTATAAAACTTTGCATTTGGTCACTTGGACTTTTTGGTGGCCTCGGGTTCGTCACGATGTGTTCTCTTACGTCGCTTCTTGCGTTCAGTGTAGGCAAGCAGAAAGCGGTGTCGGGTGCGCCCCCTGGACTCCTCCAACCATTACTGACTCCGAGCAGACCATGGGAGCAATCTCCATGGACTTTCTCATGCATTTACCATCCTCATCGGGCTTCACGACGGTGCTCGTGGTAGTTGATATGCTGACTAAAATGGCTCATTTCATTCCCTGTCGGAAATTGCCATTGTCCCATACCTACGGCCCAGCTATTTTTACAGCATATCTTTCGTCTGCATGGACTGCCGGATAGAGTGGTTTCTGATCGTGGGGTTCAGTTTACTGCGCCATTTTGGAAACAGTTAATGGCGGCGCTACAGGTTCAGGTGTGCTTAGCGTCAGCGCACCATCCGAAACTGATGGCGGGACTGAGAAGGTGATTGGTTGGGAGTCTTGGTCTGTGTTTATTGGTCTCGGAGTTTGCTGTGTTCTGCTTGATTGGTGTCTCTAATATCTTCTGTCTGTTTTGCGGAGCAAGAAGATCTGCTTGTAAGTTTCGACGTGGTTTCACTATTCACTAGTCCCGATAAAAGAGACCCTTGAAATCATCAAAAATAAATACCAACCAGCTAAACACCTCATGGAACTAACAGAACACTGCTTAACCAACACATATTTCATATACAAAGGACAAAGATACAAACAAATTGATGGAGCCCCTATGGGATCGCCACTGTCACCCGTCATTGCAAACCTGTTCATGGAAGAATTCGAATCCAGAGCCCTGGCCAATGCCATCCACAAACCCAAACTATGATTAAGATACATCGATGACACATTCGTGATTTGGCCCCATGGAAAAGAAACCTAAACAATTTCCTAACACACCTAAACAGCGCACACCCCAAAATCAAGTTCACCATGGAAACAGAAACAAACAAACAACTACCATTCCTAGATGTACTAATCTACAAAAAAAAGATGGCACACTAGGACACACCGTATACCAGAAGAAAACACATACTAACCGCTACCTCAACGCCCAATCCCACCACCACCCAGCACAGATAAACTCCGTGGCTAAAACACTAATTACCAGAACCAAACGCCTGGCAGACAAGACACACATTAAGACTGAACTATGCACCCTGACTAAAGTACTGACAGCCAACGGCTTCCACAAAAGCAAAATCACCAGCTTGATCCACAAAAACACACTGAAACATAATAGAGACCCAGAAGATGAACAGACCTATGGAACAGCTGTCCTGCCCTACATAAGAGGTACTACAGACAAAATTAGTAAGTACTACACAGACATCACATCAAGACTGCCTTCAAAACAGACAGAAAAATAGCAGCCATCCTTAGCAACCCCAAAGATAAAATTGACCTGGAAAACCAAGGCATATACGAAGTCCCCTGTGCATCATGCCCAGCCACATACATTGGACAGACCAATAGAAGAATAAGTACCCGCCTGGATGAACACAAAAATGCAGTCAAAAAGCTGGAACACACTTCCTCACTAGTCCAACACATGGAAGCCACAGGTCATAGCATCAACTTCAATGGCACCAAAACCCTAGCCACTATAGAAAACCCTAGCCACAGAATCATCAGAGAAGCCATAGAGATTGAAAAAAGACCAGAAAGCATGAACAGAAGAGATGATTCCACCAGGCTGTCAATCATTTGGAAGCCTGCACTCACAAACAAAAAATCTCCACACCACAAGCCAGGCAAACACCTGGGCACAAACAGATCCCCCTGATTCCTCCAGCTCAAACACACCCCAACCAGGCACCCAGATGAAACCCAGCTTCCTAACAAATGATAGCCGTCCATTTACCTGAAGCCAAGCTGCACTAAAGGCCTCCAATAAAGTAACACAATGCTGCCAGCCAATCAAGATACAAAAAGAGCCAAAAACAGACAGAAGATATTAGAGACACCAGTCAAGCAGAACACAGCAAACTCGAGACCAATAAACACAGACCAAGACTCCCAACCAATCAGGATGAAGAAAAAAACCATTCTTATATATTTATTTATTTATTTGATTTGCCAATTGTTTACAAGATAATAAGTATAAGAGTATACATAGTTGTGAATACATGAAATGGGTACATATAAGAAAAATAAAAGAAGAATAAGAGAAACAATAGGACAGGGACGGTAGGCACGTTGGTGCGCTTATGCACGCCCCCTACAGACCTCTTAGGAAAGGGGTGAGGTCAATAGTAGACAGTCTGAGGTTAAAGTTTTTGGGGTTTGGGGAAGAAACTACAGAGTCGGGTAGAGTATTCCAGACATTGACCACTCTATTGCTGAAGTCGTATTTCCTGCAATCAAGTTTGGTGCGGTTAACTTTGAGTTTGTATCTATTGTGTGCTCTTGTGTTGTTATGGTTGAAGCTGAAGTATTCATTGACAGGTAGGACATTGCAATGTATGATTTTATATACCATGCTTAAATCAGACCGAAGACGGCGCAATTCAAGGTTTTCTAGTTCTAGAATTTCAAGTCTGGTGGCATAAGGTATTCTACAACGAGTAGAGGAGTGTAGAACTCTTCTTGTGAAATATTTCTGGACTTTCTCAATTGTGCTAATATCAGATACGTAATGTGGGTTCCAGACTGATGAACTGTATTCGAGTATTGGTCTAGCAAATGTTTTGTATGCTCTGGTTAGTAGTGTGATATTACCAGAGAAAAAGCTACGTAGAATTAGGTTAACAACTCTTAATGCCTTTTTGGCTATGTAGTTGCAGTGGGCTCTAGCACTTAGATCATTAGAGGTGAGTATTCCAAGGTCCTTTACAGAGATTGGGTCATCAACAAGATCTTGACTATTCAGCTTGTATTTTATTTTCTGATTTTTTTGCCAATATGTAAGACAGAGCATTTATTTGTTGAGATTTGAAGTTGTCATTTGTTTGACCATTCTGATACATAGTCAAGATCTTTTTGTAGGGTAGCAGTATTGTCTGTGGTATTGAACAGCTTTACATCATCAGCAAAAAGAACGCAATTGCTCTTAATATGATCACAGAAGTCATTTATGTAGAGTATGAAGAGAGTTGGTCCTAGAACACTGCCTTGGGGGACACCACTATTGACAGGTACAGAATTTGATAGGACGCTCCCAATTTTGACCATTTGTTGTCTGTTTGACAGGAATGCTTCTATCCAGTTATTCAGTTGTCCAGAGATACCATAGGAATTTATTTTTAGGAGTAGTTTGTCGTGTACCACTGAATCAAAGGCTTTACAGAAGTCTATGTAGATTGCGTCTATTGCTTTGCCCTGGCACAGCAATAGGCTGCCCCAAATTTAAATCTGAAACCACTGTAAAAGTCTGACTCACAGACGAGACACTATACAGAAGCCTGATGATGGCAGATGAGATTCTGCTGAAACGTTGCTACAATTTTAAAAGAACAACTACAATGACGTAGGAAAATACCGAACCAAGCCTAACACCATATATATATATATATATATATATATATATATATATATATATATATATATATATATATATATATATATATATATATATATATATATATATATATCCATCCATCCATCCATCCATATCTGTCTCTATCTATCTATCTATATCATCTATCTATATCTATCCATCCATCCATCCCTGTCTGTCTGTCTGTCTGTCTGTCTGTCTGTCTGTCTGTCTGTCTGTCTGTCTGTCTTTCTCTCTATCTATCTATCTATCTATCTATCTATCTATCTATCTATCTATCTATCTCTATATCTATCCATCCAGATCTGTCTCTATCTATCTATCTCTATCATCTGTCTATATCTACCCATATCTATCTATCTATCTATCTATCTATCTATCTATCTATCTATCTATCTATCTATCTATCTATCTATCTATCTAATCTATCTTATCTATCTATCTATCTATCTATCTATCTATCTATCTATCTATCTATCTATCTATCTATCTATATCATCTATCTATATCTACCCATCCATGTCTGTCTGTCTTTCTGTCTTTCTATCTGTCAATGTGTGCTCCCTTCAAGATCCAAGAAAGAAATACTCAGACTCCATGGATTAGAGCAAAGTTATCCTTTACTGGAAATCAAAGTGGAAGCTACAGATTGAATTCGAATCTGAGGAATTGGCGCGCAGATCACATATACAAAGGAATGGAATTGTTCCCACCCACCCACCCCCATTGCTAATGACATCCGAAAGAAATAAGCATGGCAGCAGAGAAGATGCAGCAGATAGCATGCAGAAGATAGAAGATGTAGAAGATATCTTGAGGCTGACACTATCTGTCTATCTATCTCTCTCTCTCTCTCTCTCTCTCTCTCTATCTATCTATCTATCTATCTATCTATCATCTATCTATCTATCCATCTGTCCACCTATCCACCTATACATCTATCTATCTATCTATCTATCTATCTATCTATCTATCTATCTATCTATCTATCATCTATCTATCTATCATCTATCTATCTAAATATTTATCTATCCATCCATCCATCCATCCATCCATCCATCCATCCAATTTACTGGCCACCCATCTTATCACAGGGAAACCCTACAAAGATGGCGGTGATGCCCACAGTGTGGTGGATGGTGCAACCTGATTTCTAGCGACAGGATTTCTGGAGCTCTGGTGGCTCTTCCTCTGTTGTGGGGATCTTCTATTTGGGGGGGGGGACCCCTCTGACCTTCCCAATTTCTGGGGCTGAGACTTTCTATCCCAAAAAAGGTGCTGTTGGAACTCCTTTGTTCCTGGTTTATTGGCATCCGTTGTTCAGGGAGGATGTTTCTTCACTGGGGGAGACATTAATATGGACTTCTTGGCCCAGAAGGGGAACCGGGGGCTGAGTGAGGAGGGGAACTGAAGGGAAAGGCAGGCCCACCCTGGCAGGGAGGAGCAGAGGAAGGCCCATATCCCAAGTCCACCGATTGGAAGTTCTCCCCCTGAACCTCCCTCAGATTCTGCTCTCAGGGCCTGCAGACCAGATCCTGGGTGGCTCCGGGTTCAAGCTGTGGCTTTTCAGGGCCAGGTTGATGTGCAATGAGACTCTCTTCTCCTCCAGGAGGATCCCAGCCATGTCTGACCGAAGCTGGGTGAGGCCCAGAGGGAAGGAAGCCCACCCCAACTTCTGGGTTTGTCTCAGGGAGACCCCAGAGGAGGGAGGAGGGGGGCTATGGTCATCCAGGGTTTCTCACCGGCCTTGAGGAGGCTCCATGTGGACCTCTGGCTTCTCTCAGGGGGCTGCGAGGACCCTGGCCTGGTCAAGCATGTTGTGTGAACGGGGTCCTCGCCAGAAGAAAAGGGTCCCCAATACAGGTAGTCCTCAACTTATGACCACAACTGAGCCCAACATTTCTGTTGTTAAGTGAGACATCCATCAAGTGAGTTTTGCCCCATTTGATGGCCTTTCTTGCCACAGTCATTAAATGAATCATTGCAGTTGATAAATTAGGAACCCGGTCATTAAGTGAATTTGGCTTCCCCATTGACTTTGCTTGTCAGAAGGTCATAAAAGGGGATCACAATGGCCCTGGGACATTGGTGCCATTATAAACATGAAACTGTGGCCAAGCACCTGAATTCTGATCCCTGCATTTGATGCTTCAAAGGTCATTAATTGTGAAAAATGGTCCCAAGTTCCATTTCTCAGTGCGGTTGTAACTTGGATCGGTCACTAAATGAATGATTGGAAGTCGAGCCCTGCCTGTGTATCTCCTCTTGATCAGCTTCTCTTCCAGGAATTCATCTTCTTCCGAGTTCCCATCATCCACTTACTACTCGGCCAAATGGTTCAACCTCGGGAAACAAACCATGGTTAAGAGGTGTGGAAAGGGAACTTCACGAGGACAGTGGTGTCACCCAAGCAGGAAAAGCCCAAAGGGAACATCAGGCCAGCCATAAAACAAACTTGCATAAGAAAAGGAATCAAATAAAAGGTATTAAAGAAGCCCCTTAGACAAAAGCCCAAATAATTAAGAAAAGTAGGGAAAGAAAGAAAAGAAAACCGCTACAAACACAAGACATGCCAAATCAACAAAACAAACAGACAAAAGGCACAAAATATATTACAAAGGAGACAGACAGCAGATTGCCACAAAACAAATATAAGAAACCATTAAGCTAAAAAAGATTAGGGACGAAACCGATAAAACAATCAAACCACCCGCAAAGTTTGCCTTCCGCACCCCAGGAGTTTCCCCTCTGGCGGGAAGAAAGACAACCCCTGGCAGGATTTAAAACATTAAGAAATACAAACACAAGCACTCACACAAAAGGAGAAAAGGGTATAAAAATCAGGGACTTACCATTCGAAGGTAGCTAGCCCAGGAACGCAGACTTCTTGCTATCTCTCGCCTTCCTGAAAAAATAAAAAGATCCAGCTTTCAAGCAGTTGTCCGTATCCTTGCGCCGGAGCTCTCCCAGCGGGAAAATCGAATCCCCAGAAGAAAGGCATTTTGACAGCCTTTCAACAGAGGTGCAAATGTGAATGCGGCCACTGGGGAAGAGACCGGGTTCAGAGGGTCATGTGGATCCCACCAGAGTCAGTTGGGTGGCTGGGGCTTCAATTGGGGGGCTGAGTTCCAGTCCTGCCTGGGGAGCCAAGCCAGCTAGGAGTCTCTGGGCCAGCCGCTCTCTCGGAGTCCTGGGAAAGAGGCAATGGCAACGGCTTCTGAGCAGCCTGGCCAAGATCTCTGGGCCGGCTTCCCCTGGGGGCTTCCAGACAACCTTCCCACCCAGCTGGCTGAGGCTGAGGGGCCTCTCTGGGCCTGGCTTCCTCCTCATCGGTCAAGCAGCCTCCAAAGGGCTGGATTCGGGGAGGGTTTGGCAGGGGACTGTGCTGTGAGGAGGGGGCACGCAGGGGTCCTGCAGGGCCAGGGGGTCTGCAGTGGGTCTGCCCCCTCCCCAGTGAGGGCAGGGAGGGAGGGGGGCAGGGGGAGAGGGAGGCAGGGGGAGCCCCTCCCATCTGGTCTGGGCAGCTCAGGTGCTATCAAAAAGCCCACCTCTGAGGGAGGAGCCTTCCTTGGGATTGGCTGGGAGAGCAGCTCTGGCATCACAGATGGGGGACAGGTGGAGCTCCCAGGTGAGCCCTGGGCACCTGCAGGCCAGGGGGAGCTGGTGGGGTCCAGGGGGAGGGGAGCTCAGCCTGGGGCCCTGCTGCCAATTTCCCCCGGGGCAACCAGGGGCTTCTTCCTCCTCCTGCTCTGGGAAGTGGGGTGCCCCCTGGAGGGGGCTCCCTCTGGCCTTGCTGGGCAGGGTGGGGGGATCTGCCCCATGGGGGGCCAGGGCCAGGGGGGAGTGAATGGGGTGAGGGTCCCCAGGTTGCATCTCTTGCCAGGATCCGAGTCTGGTGTGCCAGCTTTGCACCTGGCAGGTGGGGCTGCTGTTTCCCCAGGTGTGAAGCCCACCAGCTCCTGGTCCTGGCAAGAAGGAAGGGCCGAGGCTGGAAGAGAGTCTCTTGGCCCTTTCAGAAGACAGGAAACGGCCTTCTGGGCGGCAGGAGACCCCAAAATCAGGGAGGTCAGGCTGAACCCATGGAGCTCTGGGCCCCCGAATGTCCAGCTCATTTCCCTCAGAACCCGAAGGGCTTCCAGGCCGTTTCTTTCCCAGGGAGGCGGAGGAGGAAGATGGACGGACAGAGGGAAAAGAGGCAGGAGGGGAATCGGGTGGAAGGAGGAGGAGGAGGAGGAGGAGGCTGGGAGAAACTTCCCTGCAGCTCTGCCAGGACTTATCAGGGAATCCTCCTCTCCCCTCCCTCCTGTGATGGTTTCGCTCTTTCCTGGCAGAGGGTCCTTCAATGCCACAGTGGCACTGAGAAAGGTGACTTAGGGCCCCTTTCC
The DNA here is from genome assembly GCF_049901735.1 of Notechis scutatus. Lineage (NCBI taxonomy): Eukaryota > Metazoa > Chordata > Lepidosauria > Squamata > Elapidae > Notechis > Notechis scutatus. The sequence goes on from NW_028263172.1 coordinate 17,877, forward strand.
ACACTGGCAGCCCTGGCAGCCTCCCTGGGGTCCCAGGATTTACATTTAGACAAATGTCTCACATGTATGATGGCCACAATGTCCCCGGGTGTGTGTCACATGATCCTCTTTCGCGAGCAAAGTCAGTGGAGAAGCCGGATGCACCTAAGAACCGTCTGGCTGACTTAACATCTGCAGTGATTCGCTTAGCAAACAGGGCCAGAAATGTCATAAAGTGGGTCAAAACTCATTTAACAACCGTCTCCCCCAGCAACACAAGTGTTGGGCTCCATGGCGAGGACTTCCTGCCTTGTCTGTCTGGAGGTCTCAGGGCTGCCTTTTGAGGCTGCCTCAAGGGCTTCTCCAGGCTGCCCTGCGTTGGGCGCCCCACGTCTCTTCTTGCCAGGCCCCCGAAGAAAAGGAGTTGGGGGGCGCCTGGAGGCCCCAGGTCTTCTGGTTGTGGGGATGTGGCACTTATAGTGGGCTCTGCGGCCCCTTCGGCCTCCTTACCTCCGAGGCTCTGAAGGTGCCCTTGGGGGTCCCTGTGTCCCAGGTCTCCAGTTGTGGGGGGTTTCACTCCCATGCACCTCTTGGCCCAGGAGGGAGAACTGGGGGTCTGAGACAGGATGGGGGAGCAGAGGAGATTGTGAGCAGAGGGGATAGGAAGCCCCAGCCGCCCAGGGCAGCCCCATCACCCAGAGCAGGAGGAGCTTCCCTGCATGGAGGGAGGAGTAGGAGGATCCTTGCAGGCTGGGAGAGGAGATGTTCTATATTAACATATTCCAAAAGCTGAAATCTGATTGGTCCACACGGACTGCATCCTGATTGGTCTACTGAACAGCCATGATTGGCTTCCTAAGAATCAACCGCGATTGGCCAAGCTGATCGCGGGAGATTCAAAGTCCTGTCATTGGCCGACAAGCTGCGAGCAATCCCTATATGAAGGGCTGCCGCTGCTCCAAAATTTTGTACAGATCTTAACATAAAATAAAGAGCTTGAAGTGCACTGGTCTCACGTCTCTTTTGTACCCGATCTAACACTGGCGACGAGGGTGGGATCGTGAGACACCGAGACCAACAGAGCACGTGGTGAACAGACGCCGAAACCCCAACGAAATGGCCAGCAACACCTCACCACCCGCACCCTTCGACCAGGCTGCCGAGGACTGGGAATCATACATTGACCGATTCCTAATGTTCCTCAAGAGCAGAAATCTAAAGGATGCCAACAGACAGAAGAAGAGGGCCATGTTCCTGATGCACTGCGGGCCCGCAGTGTTCAAGATGGCCAAAGCCCTAACCAAACCTGCAGACATGAAAGAGATGGACTGGCCCGACCTCGACCAACTGCTGCAGAGCCACTACGCCCCCGCCGTGCCCAACCTCATCCAACGGCACGAATTTTATCGGAGGGATCAGAAAGAGGGCAAGAGCATCAGCGACTTCGTGGCCACACTCAGGGACCTCGGGGGCATGTACAGTTTCATCGACATGGACGAGGCCCTGCGAGACCGCGTGGTCCTCGGGCTCAGGGACCCCATCCTCCAGAGCTGGCTGATGGCAAGGGCAGACATCTCAGTCACTGAGGCCATCGCCGAAGCGACGGCAGCCGAAGCCACCAAGCAGTCCGCAGCCCGGATGCAGCAGATGAATGCAGCAGACCGACCCACACCCATGGAGACGGCACCAACCCCGGAAGCACGTCCTGAGGCCAGCCACAAGACCACCACCACACACCACAAAGACCTCGACTCCTTCTCAGACACCGAGGATGATGAGGAGGAGATCCATCAATTGCAGGTGGAACGAGTCTGGCGGGATCGGCGAGGTCGTAAGTCGGGGTTCCAGTGCGCCCGGTGTGGAGGCGATCATCCCCACTCAGAATGCCGATTCGTCAATGCCATCTGTTGGCACTGCGAAAAACGGGGGCACATTGCCAAGGTGTGCCAGAACAAGAGGAACCACAGACCCGGCGACGAGACGGCAGCCCCCGACGACGAGACGGCACCCCCCCAGGACCAGAGACTGACACGCCGAGAGCCAATGGAGCCAGGACGGGCGGAACAAGTGATTTAGCGAGGCCCGGCGAAAAGAAGAGACCCATCAGGCGGTCATCATCGGGCACTCAACGACTCTCAACGCCCGGAAAATGCACATGGAGGTAGGCATCAAAGACCAGCCATGTGAGATGGAGGTAGATTCCGGATCCTACCTCTCCATGGTCTCCTGGTGTACAATCAAGCGCCTGGTGCCTACCATCCACAGGAGCGAACTAGAAAACCAGAAGCTGACCCTGAAAGATTATCAGGGAAACTGCATCCCTGTGGTCGGGATTGGACATTTTAAAATAACTTTCAAGGGGCGCACAGAGGTACTTCCGCTCACTGTTGTGAACAAAGACCGCCCAAGCCTGCTGGTACTGCAATGGTTCGCACCATTGGGGATCGAGGTGACGGGCATCAACCACGTCGCCGAGGTGGACTGGGAGGAAACGCTCGTGAGGGACTTCCAGGAGGTCTTCAACGGCGACCTAGGCAAGTACTGGGGGTCCCCAATATCTTTCAGCCTAAACCCGAACGTTGCCCCAATCCGCCTTAAGCCACGGCGAGTGCCATTCGCGCTCAAGCCCAAAATTGATGAGCAGTTAGACAAGGTCATCGCGCAAGGGGTTTTAGAGCCTATAGACCATGCCCGGTGGGAAACCCCCATAGTCACCCCGATCAAGCCGGATGGGTCCGTAAGGATCGGTGTTGACTACAAGGCCACCCTCAACCATGCGCTGAAGCCGAGTGCCTACCCCATCCCAGTGGTACAGCACCTTCTGCACTCACTGGGGGGAGGCAAGGTCTTCGCAAAACTCGATCTGGCGCAGGCATACCAGCAGCTGCCAGTCGATGCCGAGACCGCGGAGGCACAAACCATCGTAACCCACCGAGGGGCATTCCGGTGCAAACGGCTCCAATTTGGAGTAGGCGTGGCACCAGGGGTATTCCAGAGCCTGATGGACAGACTATTACTAGGAATAAAAGGGGTGGTACCCTATTTCGATGATGTACTGGTGTCAGCTACAAATAAAACCCAATTAGAAAGCCACCTAAGGGAGGTCTTGCAGAAATTCAAAGACACCGGGCTAAAAGTTAAAAAGGAAAAATGTCAACTTTGCACAGAGAAAGTTGAATTCCTGGAGTACCTCCTAGACAAAAAAAGCTTAAAGCCATCAAAGAAGCCCCTAGACCTAGGAAAAAGACTGAACTGCAGGCTTTTCTTGGACTCATTTATAATGTTTTCCTGCCCCAGAAGGCGACTCTAGCGGAACCCCTACATAGGGTGCTGGACAAAACAGCCACCTGGGCCTGGGGGAAGCGGGAGGAAAATGCATTCAAACAAATAAAAAACCTGGTAACATCACACGCAGTCCTCATCCAATACAGCGAGACCCTACGGCTAACCGTGACCTGCGACGTGTCACCCTTTGGCGTCGGAGCCATCCTCAGCCACATACTGCCGGACGGAAGAGGAGCACCCATCGCTTTCTTCTCGAGGACACTATCCAAGCCGGAGAGGAACTACAGCCAGCTGGACAAGGAGGCCCTAGCAGTAATTGCCGGCATGAAGCGGTTCCATGAATACCTATACGGTAGGACCTTTTCAATTATTACTGACCACAAGCCCCTGCTAGGGATACTGGCAGGGAACAAGGCCACCCCGAACATGGATGACAAGGATGACAAGGTGGTCCAAGTTCCTTGCCGCCTACACCTACCAGCTGACACACCGACCCGGGAAGAACATCACGCATGCAGACACATTGAGCCACTCCCCCCTGCCCGACCTGGAGGATGACCCGGCACCCACAACATCAGTGCTGCACATAGAGACACTACCCAACCCACCCCTGACCGCGTCAGACATTGCCCGAGAAACTAATAAAGACAAACGTCTGGCACAGGTCTTGAACTGGGTGGAAAAAGTGTGGCCAGAAAAGCGACAGCGGTGAACAATTTAGAACTTTTCGAAACCGGCAAACCGAACTCTTTACACAGAAGGGTTGCATACTCTGGGGGGACAGGGTTGTGATCCCTGAAACTCTACAAAAGAGGGTGTTGTCCATGTTGCATGAGGGGCACTCGGGCATAGTTAAGATGAAAGCCCTGGCCAGGAGTTACGCCTGGTGGCCAGGAATGGACAAACAGATTGAGACTTGGGTAGCCTCATGCAGGAAATGCCAGGAGACCAGACCAAACCCTCCCTCCACCCCAATCCTGGAATGGGAAACCCCCAGGGGACCATGGTCCAGGATCCATATAGACTTCACCGGACCTACCAAGGGACACACATTCCTGATAACGGTCGACGCTTACTCCAACTGGCTGGAGGTAAGCACCATGAAATCCACCACCACGGAGGCCGTTATCAAAAAGCTAAACAAACTATTCACCACCCATAGCCTACCAGACGTGCTAGTGTCAGACAACGGGCCACAATTTACCACACTAGCATTCGAAAAATTCCTGGCAGAACGGGGCATAAGGCATGCGTTGACAGCGCCCGCTCATCCGGTGGCAAATGGGCGGGCGGAACGCATGGTCCGTTACACAAAAAACACCATACAAAAAATCAAAACCAGGGACATGCAGGATAAAATAAATAAAATGCTATTAATACAACACATAACACCCAACACAACGACCAACAAGAGCCCAGCAGAACTACTCATGGGCAGAAAATTACGATCCCAGCTAGATAGACTGCACCCCACATACAACCCCGAGAAACCCCCAGACTCATCAAACAAACACCAAACATTTAACACAGGAGACACAGTCTACGGCAAAAATTTCAGAGGGGACCCGCTCTGGGTACCTGCAAAAATAACACAGGTAACAGGCCCCCGGTCATATCAGCTACAAACGGATGATGGACGAAGCTGGAAATGGCACATCAACCAATTAAGGTCAAGAATAGCCACCGACAACACAGACAGCCCGCAAACACCGCAAAAAGTTACTAATAAAGAAACCGGAGGGGGGGGACCTCAAGCAATAAACAAACAGGAAAAGAAAATCCTAAAACACAAACCGAACACCCCCAAGCCAAAATAAACCAGTAATACTCACCGGTAGACGACGAACCATTGGCAGACGAACAACTTGGAGCTTCACCTGGAAGGAGCAGCCAAGCCAGTTCAACCAGCCTGGAAAGACCAGGCAGGAACAGCGGAACTGGCAGCTCAACCAGCCCGGGTAGACCAGGAGGGAGCTATCGCAGTAGGCCCAGCTCACCCTTCCAGGTGGTTCCATCAAGAGGGATGAGAGCGGCGAGGAGTCCGTCAGAACCGGTCGAAGACCAAACATCAACTGAACCGCGCAGGTCAAATAGGCAGGTACGAAGCCCCGCCTATTTGCGCAAATACGTGACCGCGTTACGTAGGACTGAGGGGGTATTCTATATTAACATATTCCAAAAACTGAAATCTGATTGGTCCAAACGGACCGCATCCTGATTGGTCTACTGAACGGCCGTGATTGGCTTCCTAAGAATCAACCGTGATTGGCCGAGCCAATCGTGGGAGATTCAAAGTCCTGTCATTGGCCGACAAGCCGCGAGCAATCCCTATATGAAGGGCTGCCGCGGCTCCAAGATTTTGTACAAATCTTAACATAAAATAAAGAGCTTGAAGTGCACTGGTTTCACATCTCTTTTGTACCCGATCTAACAGGAGAGGCTCCCACCCAGGCAGCCCAGGGGGGAAGGGGAGCTCCAGAGCCAGAGAGGGAGGCAGAAGTGGCCGGGCTTCTCCCCAGCCGCCTCCTCGGGTGGTTTCCTGGCTGTGTGGCTGGGAAGGCTGCCCCCCGTGGTTGTCCAGCCCTTCCTTAGGGATCCCCAGGTGGAATGAACCCTCCACCTTCCCAGGGAGGCCATTCCATGCCTGCAGGTCTCTGCAGGTCCTGGCTGGTCTTTTCCCCCCTCTTGGAGACCCCTGGAGAACTGGGCTCATGGCAGGCGATTCAAGGAGGGAAGAGCTCAGTCTTGGATTCAGGAAGTGCCACTCAGAAAGTGTCACCTTAGATATTCCCCCCAGGTAGCTTTCTTGGGGTGGGTGGATGCTTTCCAGGTGACAAAGGTCTAATGGAGGAATGCCAGTCGTCTTCATTGGCAAGTGTGGGATGAAGGGCAACAGGCACCAGCGGTTCTGATCAAGCTGGCTACCAAGATGCTCCCGAGGAGGTTTCCTCCACTGGAAATGACCCCCCTCAACTCCTGAATTTGGCCACCCGGTTCTGCTCTGGACATTGGACCCCTCCCCACTTTTACGCAATGGCTTTGATGAGAGGAGGGAGGGGAGGAATCTTAGAATTTAAGAGGGATTTCTAATACCAGAGAAGACCGAAGGGGCCATTCAGGCCTTGGATTTTGGGTGCGTCCATGAGGCTGCCTGCGTCAAAAGGGATTAAAATGAGGATTTATTTTAAACTGTCCACCTGGAAATGGACTGAAATGAGTCTTGCAGGACTGATCTGTCCCCTTTTGAAAGAAACCTCTCAAGGGGGAAAGCGGCCATGAGAGCAGGAGGGCCAGAGTCTGAAATTATGCAGGGACAATCAAGGCCTAAATCTTAGGCCAAGCCAGGAATTCTCTACATTCAGGGCTTCCTGGCTCAGGACAGGACATAATTCTGCATTATTCCTTGTATTTTTCCATTCACTGGACTGGTTTCCAAGGTGGCAGCTGGAAAACTCCCTGGGGAGCCAAGAGGGAGGAAGAAATAAATCCCCAGCCTTTCCCTTCATCATAGGGGGGAAGAGGCTCCTCTGCAGGGCTGGGAATGAGCCCGTGAAGAAGGACTCGGCTCCAAGTTTCAGAGCTCCAGATTTGGACATTCATCTGTGGGAAGCAAATATGCTTTTCTTGCTGAAAGGAAACAAGGCTGAGATGTGGTGATGAAAGAAGGAGCAATCCTGGTGAGTGGGGTGGGGCAGCCTTTCCTCCTTGGGGCTGCGAGAGAGGCCGGGTGTCCTGGTGTCAGCTGGTGCTCCATTCAAAATCCAAGAAAGAAATACTTAGACTCCTTTAATCAGAGAAAAGATATCTTTTACTGGAAATCAAGTGGTAGCAACAAAAGAATTCTGAATCTTTGAAAATGGGTGTGTAAATCACATATACAAAGTAATGGCAATGTTCCCAACCCAATAGTTCCATTGGCTCATCCAATTAAAAGTTGTATATATCATCATGTGGGTATCTCCAGGTGGTGATGAGGCCTCTGTCCGTTGACCTTGACATATTTTGATAAAGAGTTGCACCTGCACATAGCATAGGATACAAACCTAAGCAAGAATCTACCCCCCCACAGATTATACAGTTCTGCTTTGTAACACCTCCAGCTCACTTCCCATAACCATCCCCCCTCCTCCCCCTGTTACTTATGACAGCCGAAAGATGCAAAGCAAAGGGAGAAAATCTTGAAGGCTGACATTCGGCCCTCCTACAAAAGAGACGTTAGTCCTAAAAAAGATAAAAATAGAAGGTAATAGAAAATACACATGTAACAGCATCATACTAATTTGTAGGGTTTATCAGGATATTTAGTACGAAATGCCTTGATAAGTGTAGGAGCTCTAACATCCTTCTCATTCACCCACTCAGCCTGGGAAGGGGGAAAATGTTTCCAAGCAACCAAATATTGGAGTTGACCCCTTCATTTTTGAGAATCCAAAATTTCTTTAACTTCAAAATGTTGTTCACCTTCAATTAGTAATGGTACAGGGGGATCAACCTGAGTTGGTCTCAAGTCGGGGATATGTTCAGGTTTTAATAAACTAACATGGAAAACAGGGTGGATCTGTCAAAGAGTTTTTGGTAATTTCAATTGGACTGCCACAGGGTTCACAATTTGTTCAATCAAGAAGGGTCCAACATACTTAGGTCCAAGCTTTTTTGACTTTTGTGTGGTCTGCAAATATCTGGTAGATAAAAAGACCTTGTCACCCACTTGATATGGTTTTTGTGGAGTTCTCTTTTTATGTGCAAATTTTTTATGAGCTTGTTGAGCATCATCTAATGCTTTACGGGTAACCAGCCAGGTAAGCTGGAGCTGTGTTATCCATTCATCTAATGACTGAATGTTAGGTTTCTCCCGTGGAAGCTCAGGTATGGGTACAAAGTCTTGTCCCGAAGCCACTTTAAATGGAGTAAACCCAGTACTACTATGTACCAAATTATTATATGCCACCTCAGCGAATGGCAATAGGTCAGCCCAATTATCTTGCTGATAATTTATACAACATCGAAGATATTGTTCCAATACCGAGTTAGTTCTCTCACAAGCCCCATTGGTTTGTGGGTGGTGGGCAGAGCTTAAGCCCTGGGCGGAACCCAATAACTTCAGGAACTCCTTCCAAAAGTTTGAGGTAAACTGGACACCCCTGTCTGAGATTATGCATTCAGGAACCCCATGTAACCTGTAGATATGTAAAATAAACAGTTTAGCCAACGTTTTCGCATATGGGATTTTTGGACAAGGTATGAAATGTACCTGTTTGGAAAACAAATCAGTTACTACCCAAATAACTGTATTCCCCCCACTTTCAGGTAATTCCACTATAAAATCCATAGAAATTTCCTTCCATGGAGCCATTGGTCTAGCCACATTTTGTAGTAAGCCTGCTGGTTTACCAGGAGGCCATTTGACTGAGGCACAGATAGAACAGCTAGCCACATAAGTCTCAATGTCCTTTTTCAAGGTAGGCCACCAAAATTGCCTTTTAACCAAGTGTAAGGTTTTCATGAGTCCAAAATGTCCAGCAGCTTTAGAGTCATGAGCTTGCTGTAATATTTGGTTTCTCAGCTTTGCTGGTACATATAATTTGGCCCCCACCCATGCCAATCCATCTCTAACCGTACAGTTATTTGAGTGAGCAAGGAACCAATCATCAAGTTTTAGAGCATCTCTTAATTGTGCAGTCAAATCATTTGATAAATCAACCTCCTTCTTCTTCTGGGCTCTGGTAACCACTGGAGCTGCCAACTGTTTGGTTGGGACAATAGGCCATAATACTTCTTGGCGAGCACTATTATATTGAGGTAATCTAGATAAAGCATCCACCATGAAGTTCTTCCCCCTGGAATGTACTTCAATGAAAAATTAAAGCGCTTAAAGTACTGTGCCCAGTGAACTTGCTTGGGAGACAGCTTCCGAGGTGTTTTCAAAGCCTCCAAATTTTTAGGATCCATCCACACCTCAAATGGGTGTTTTGCCCCTTCTAAGAAATGCCTCCAGGTTAACAGAGCCCAGCGAACTGCAAAAGCTTCTTTTTCCCAGATGGTCCATCTTCTTTCGGTTTCAGTTAGTTTGCGGGAAGTATATGCACACGGTTGCAGAGTCCCCATCTCATTTGCTTGTAGTAACACTGCCCCAACTGCTACGTCACTTGCATCAGCTTGGATTACAAAAGGAGCGTCCATGTCTGGGTGCTTGAGTTCAGCAGCAAACAGTCGTTTCAGCTTCTCAAAAGCGGCTTGACACTCCAGTGGTTTACTAGGCTTCGGTTTCACCTCCCTTTGGTTTTTAAAGATTTGTGATAGGCATTGCAATCTTCGCAAAAGCAGGGATAAATTAACAGTAAAAATTAGCAAATCCCAAGAAACTTTGGAGTTTTTTCCTGGTGCGGGAGGGGCCCATTCCAAAATGGCACAAACCTTCCCCAGATCCATTTCTATGCCATCATGTGAGATGCGATAGCCTAAATAGTCAATTTTTTCCTGGTGGAATTCACACTTGGACAACTTTGCATACAGCTCAGCAGCTCGAAGTTTTTCCAAAACTGACCGCACTAGTTTCACATGTTCATCACAAGTCTCCGTGTAGATAAGAATATCATCAAGATAAACCAACACCCCTTTATTTAGATGTTCATGCAACACCTGATTGATCATTTGCATGAATACTGCAGGGGCCCCCTGTAGGCCAAATGGAAGAACGTTGAATTGGAAGCAACCCATGGGGCAGTTAAAAGCAGTTTTCCATTCATCCCCTTCCTTAATTCGAACTCAGTAGTATGCTTCTCTCAAGTCGAGTTTTGAAAAAATTCCCTTTGGCCAAATGGGCCAACATATCCTTCATCAAGGGAGGGAGTACATGTTCTCCACTAAAATAGCGTTCAGGTTTCTGTAGTCAACACATAAATGAAGGAGCCATCTTTCTTTTCACGGAACAATACTGGGGCTGCTACCCGGGGTCTAGCAGGTTGGATGAAACCACGTTCCAAATTCTTATCGATAAATGACCGCAGCTCTTCTAGCTCCCGCAGTGCCATCAAGTACAGTTTCGGTTTTGGGAGTTTCACCCCGAGTAAAATTTCAATACTGAAATCTGTTGAGCGATGGGGGGGAAGCTCATCCGAGGCCTTTTCACTGAATACTTCCTTTAAGTCCCAATATTCCTCTAGAATTTTCTCCTCCCCCTTCAGGCTCTCGGTGCCAGTGGAGGCCAACTCAGTGGGATTCTTGAGTTTAGGTTGAGATTGCCCCTCCCCTTCTGGGCATTGGTCAGTATGTATGCGCAATGACCCTCTCCTCCAATCGACGTGAGGGTTCCATTTCCGGAGCCAGGGCAAACCCAGTATTAGGGGGCGCTCCATCTCAGGAGCCAAAATAAAACACAAAGTCTCTCTATGCTTCCCCATCGTCATTTCTATTGGTTCCGTTATGAAATGTGTAGGGCCGCCCCCAGCTACCGATCCATCCAGTGGGCAAAAGGCTATGGGCATTTTTAAAGTCTTTAGCCTTAAGCCCATTTTCTCCACTACCTCAGAGCTGATTATGCACCTTGTGCACCCAGAGTCTAACAAGGCCAGCATTTCCCCTTTGGCTCCTGATGTGGGTACCCTTAATCTCACTGGAATGGTCATAGGGCCCTTGTTTGGACTTACCAGTGAGTCATCTTCCGATTCGGATTCACTCTCTTCAGAAGAGGTTGGAGTTCCCAGCTCCTCTCCTTTCGGAGGAGTGATTTCTACAACCTCGTCCACTTTAAGCGCCATTTCGCGAGGCTTCGCTAGGGTTTTTTCAGGTCTTTTTCCTCCTCCTGGCGCCCCCTTTGGTTCCAACTTGGCCAGCATCTGCAGCCTGGTGGCCTTCCTTCCCACATTGGAAGCATCCAGTGGTCTTGGGTTTTGCCGCCATTCCTCCCTTTTGGGGTTTTAAGGCTTCTCAAGGACTGGTGGGGGAGGACTTGCTCCAACCAAACCACCCCTCGGCATCTGTTTCAGGTCAGATCAATTTCCACCTCTGCTGCCAGCACGTACCACAGCTGCAGCTCACTGGAGTCTCTTCTGGCAATACAGCTTTGATATACCTCTTCATTCAACCCATCTTTGAATGCTTCTATCAGGGCTCCCTGGGACCAGCCTCGAATATGACATGCCAGCTCTCTAAATTCCTGGGTGTAGCTGGACACTGATCTCTTCCCCTGATTTATTGTCTTCATCCTAATCCTGGCCTTGCGTTCAGCAAGTGGGTCTTCAAACCTGGCCCACAGCGCAGTCATGAACAGATCATAATTCATCAGCTGAGGGGCATTATCCTTATGCAAAGTCACCATCCACTTTGCAGCTGTTCCTTCCAGAGCCCTGGTAACACATCTAACTTTGGCTGCTTCTGAGGAAAAATCCCCTCCATATTCCTCCATATGGCTCCAGACTTGTGCCAGGAAGAATCCTAACTCCTTGGGATCCCCCCATATTTTACTTCCAACGGAGGCACCTTTGGAGTTCTACATCTTCTGGCAATTACTCCTCCCACTGGGTGCCCCTGGGCTGCTGCTGCCTGTTGCGCCGGCCCAGGTTGATTTATGGGGGTGGCTGCTCTAATTCTTCTGGCTGGGGCTCCCTCCCCCTCCTCTCCCTCATACCTTTGATCAGTTTGAGGTTCTCTGAAAGCTTCATTTAGAAGATGCAAGGCTTGAGTTAGTAGAAAATTCTTTCTTTCCTTTTCTTGCCATGGCTCCTCTCTTCCACGCCGACGGGTAGTGGTCACTCCTGGAGGAAGCTTTTCCTCAGGATCCTTCCAACCGACTCCCAGGGACCATTTGGGTTTTACAGCTGGTTTTTCCCCAAGATTTAGTTCTGCTAACAAGTCAGCTTCCCCTGCTTCCTCTAGCAGCAGAGAATCTTGTCCTCCAGTTGCTCCCAGGTCTTCTTGGTTGCTGGCTGGATTTGACATTGTGTTCAGACCCCCTCGGAAGAAAATTTATTAATTGTCCAGGTGGGCTGGTAATGGTCAGATTCAGAATAATGTCAGCTGGTGCTCCATTCAAAATCCAAGAAAGAAATACTTAGACTCCTTTAATCAGAGAAAAGATATCTTTTACTGGAAATCAAGTGGTAGCAACAAAAGAATTCTGAATCTGAGAAAATGGGCGTGTAAATCACATATACAAAGTAATGGCAATGTTCCCACCCCCAATAGTTCAATTGGCTCATCCAATTAAAAGTTGTGTATATCATCATGTGGGTATCTCCAGGTGGTGATGAGGCTTCTGTCCATTGACCTTGACATATTTTGGTAGAGTTACAGCTGCACATAGCATAGGATAGAAACCTAAGCAAGAATCTACCCCCCCCTAGATTATATAGTTCTGGTTTGTAACACCTCCAGGTCACCTCCCATAACCATTTCCCCCCTCCTCCCCTCATTATTTATGACAGCCTAAAGATGCAAAGCAAAGGGAGAAAATCTTGAAGGCTGACACCTGGCAAGGCTCTCTCCCCAGAGGAGGAGGACCGAGAATACCGGCCTTTTCTCTGCGTTTTTATAGGGGGGGATGCAAGGATGAAGTCACGGCCTCTCCTGTCCCTCCAGCTGCCCTCTGAGGACCAGGCCAGAAGCCCTCCAACCCCCATGGACTAGGGGAAGAGGCTGCCTTCAGAAGTGGGTGGGGGGCTCCGTCCCAGGATGTTTTCTCCACTCCTTTGCATGGAATGGTCCGGGGACTCCTGCTTGGGCAGGGGGTTGGACTAGATGACCCCAAGGTCCCTCCCGGCTCCATTCTGATGGGATCTTAAGGGCAGTAGCCTCGCTGTCAAAAATGGCTCTGAGGATAACAGGGAGTCCTCCACTTACAACCATTTGTTTAGGGACTGAAGTTACAACAGCACTGAGGAAAGTGACTTAGGACCAGTTTTCACACTAACGATCGTTGCAGCACCCCATGGTCACGTCACCAAAACTCAGGCATGTATTTATGATGCGTGCAGTACCTTGGGGTCATTGGGGTCACCACAAGACTTGCTTAACGACCGCATGATTTACTTAATGACTGCACTCATTTGCTTAACCACTGAGGCAAAAAAGGTGGTAAAGCGAGACAGAACTTACTTAGCAACAATAATTGTGGTCATCAGTGGAGGACTGCCTTTATTGCTTTATAGTTCCTTGAAATTTATCTCCAGAGACTTTCAGGATCTCACAGTCAGAATATTCACCTTTCTTCTCCCCCCTTCCGCTCACTTCCAGGGAGCCTGGAGCAAAGTCCTTGGTAGGACTTATTCCTGGGGCTTCCAGGGCTGGAAGCAGCCCGAGAGGACTGAAGTGAACCTCCAGGTGAGGCCTTCAAGGGTTGCACTGCTGGGCTTCCCCACCTTGGAGAGAAAGAGAGAGAGAGAAACCCTCTTTCCTCTGGTGGAGTTTGAGATGCCCCCAAACTCCTGCTTGCAACTATTCACACAGTGCAGCCACAAGGAGCCCAATCTGGTCAGGATGCAGCCTGACTCTCCCGTGAGGCTTCTCCTCCTTCTGCATCTTCTGGACTCTGGTCTCAACTAACTCAAGCATTGGGGGAAAGAACCGGTTTTAATCAGGGGATGGAGACAGGATGGTAGATCTCATGGAGAAGCTTCTTTCACAGGGCAGAAGCAGCTATGGGAAAGGGGCGCTAACTAGGTCTCCTTGGATGAGAACATCTAAGCAAGAGGCCCTGGAGACCTCTGCCTTCTCTGGCTTGGTGGGGTGGCCAATGGCTCTCATGGAGATTGTCAAACAACATTGTTGGAGCTTGTCTCCCACACAAGCCATCTTACCACTTTTCCTATTCATTCTCTCATAGATACATTTTTAGCTGCTATCAGTACGAATAAGGTGTCAAATTCATTGAACAACAAATTCCTCTGAATGATTTTCACAAAATTCCCTTTACCAAGATTTATTGAGATGAAAAGACTTACACGAATTACAATAATCCAAACATTTCCCATTTGGAAGCATATAGATATGATGTTCTTTTAACACATGGATATTGTCTAAGTGGAAATAATTAATGTATTCTTTCAAATAAATTGACATTTTACAATTCTTTAAATATCATGATTGTTATGTCAAATAAAAGAAACATTAACAATTCTTCCACTATAATAATGATGTTATATCTCATGCTTTTACATTTGTTCTGGCTGTAAGATGCTCCTTTGTGTTCAGCTCTGGCCTCAGAAGGATAATGTAGCACTTGGGGATGAAGATGCAGCCCAGCAGACCAGCACTGGAGGCCAGGATGGTGAAGACCTGCACAGCCACCATGTGTTTCCCTTTGGTGCTCAGGTAGGTGGGCACAAAAGTCACCCAGACACTGCAGAAGACCAGCATGCTGAAGGTGATCAGCTTGGCTTCGTTGAAGGCCCCAGGCAGATCCCTGGCCAAGAAAGCCACCATGAAGCAGATGGCAGCCAGGAAGCCCATGTAGCTGACGGTGACATAGAACATGACAACGGCCCCTTCGTTGCATTGCAGGATGATCTCTCCAGGCTGGGAGTGGAGGTCAGAGTCAGGGAAGGGGGGAGAAACTCCCAGCCAGATGGAGCAGTTGAGCACTTGGACAGCCGAACAAGAAAGGATGATGGAGTTGGCCAAGCTCTTCCCCAACCATCTCTTTGCTCGGTTTCCTGGTTTTGTGGCCAGGAAAGCCACCGCCACCATGATGGTTTTGGCCAAGAGGGAAGAAACAGCAACTGAGAAGATGATGCTGAAGACCGTTTGTCGAAGAAGGCAGGTGGCTTTCCTTGGTTGACCAATGAAGAGAGAAGGAGACAAGAAGCAAAGCAGGAGGGAGACCAGGAGGATGTAGGAGAGGTCCCGGTTGTTGGCTTTGACAAGGGGAGTTTCTCGGTATTTAATGAAGATGGTTAAAACAAGGCCTGTGGTTAGGAACAAGAATAGGGCAAAAGATGCCAGGATGATGCCCAGATGTTCTTCATAAGTCAGAAAGGTTATAAGTTTTGGGATACATTGGATTCCTTCCTCATTTGGATATTTATCATCCGGACACTTGGTGCATTTTTCTGTATCTGAAAAATCCAAAAAGCTATAAATATATATGATATACAACTTTTTATACATAATTTTTGGAGGATGATATAATGTGGTGCAGTGGTTAGACTACTTCTGCTGACTGCCGGTTACCTGCAATTTGTCAGTTTGAATCTCACCAAGCTCAAGGTTGATGCAGCCTTCCATCCTTCCAAGGTGGGTAAAGTGAGGACCCAGATTCTTGGGGGCAAAATGCTGACTCTGTAAACCACTTAGAGAGGGCTGTAAAGCACTCAATGCTATTGCTATTGCTAAGTCTGTTTTAGATGTGGAAAAGCAAGGAACCTAAGACAATTCCTAAAGTTTCAAAGAAGTGAGATGTTACTAGAAAAAAACCATGGAAGCATAAATCCAAACTAAAGCATGGAAGAATTATCCTGGAAATGGTATAGCTTGCACAATCTGCCTTTCTTCCTATCTAGCTGCTCCTTCAAGATCTTTTTGATTAGAAAAGATTGATTGATCCCTTTAGATTAGAAATTGTGCATTGTGAAAATAAGCAGGAAGATAAGATAGCTAAGCTTCAATGTGTTTTTCCACATGTTTTTCATGAAAATGCTCTGGATGGATCCAGTTAAACAAAACCTTCCTTTCCTCTGGTGTCACCCACCTTCCTGAGTGGAGAAGGTCCCCTCCGGACAAGGAACGCAGTCGTAGCAGCAAACTGGCTCTCCTTCTCGAGCCCTCTTGACAAATCCAGCATGACAACTTTCCACACATCTGGACTGAGGCAGGGACTGAGCAGAGAAAATAGGAATGCCAAAGAATATATCTTAGGACTCTCCATCTATGTGAAATGGAGGTAGACAAAACATTAGCCAAACAGTCTCTGGGTTCACTGAGGTAAATAAGAAATCTCTGACTACTTTTAAACAGATGCAGAAGGTAGAACAACTGGCAGATCCTTCATTTAGTTCTTCCCTTTTGCTTTTGGAATTTAACATTACAATAAAGTACTTTCTATTTAATAAAGTCTACCGGGATGGAAGTGAAAAAAGATTTAAGCATGATGATGTAGTCATATTAAAACTCCCAGGGGAGAGGAGGGGGAGCAGCTACCACCATCCGTGGTTTGTTAAAGGCTCTCAGGAAGCTGCCCCTGGACCTGCATTGTGTCTCAGGGTGGCCGAGAGATTAATTCCTCAGCCTAGGTTGTGGGAATACAGTCCTTGCAGGAAGAAAAGCGTCCCAGCTTGTTCCATTTGTCAACTCTTGTTTGTCTTGTTTCCAACTGAATTAATGCATTTTGGGGTTCCCGTGATTGACCCCTCGGCCAACAGGCTCAACCTCAGAAAACAAACCATGTGAAAAGTTACAAGAGGGAATGCAGCCATAGGTGAAGTGACCAGGTTAAGCGAGTTATATGTCTATGGAGATTCTCAGCCATCCAGGTCCTGGTTGTCCCAAAGGCGCTTTTTATTTTTCAGGAGGCAGCTGGACTTTTTGGTTTTTCCTTGAAGATGTTTTGCTTCTCCTCCCAGAAGCTTCTTCAGCTCTGACAGGATGGTGGTGGGGAAGGGACATTAAATGTGGTATATGAATACGATCTGAAGCAGTTTGTGGCTTCTCAGCTGACTTTCTTGCCCATCCATTGTTCCTAGCTGCTAGGAGTAAAATTAAAACCCCTTGGCTGGTGTGTGTGTCCTCTGCTGGGTGATAAGGAGGAGAAACATTCTTTTTATAAAAAGGGGGAAATCCTTGATTCCCTGGTGACCCTCCAGTCTTCAATGTCCCCCTCCTGCCCCACATGCCCTTGGAGAGGAGGGGACCCCATGTTTGACCCTCCCCCTCCTTGGAGGCCCTTCAGTGCTGAGACACCCCCACCCCCCGTGCTGTGGGGGAAAGTTTACTGTAAAAGATTTAGGAAACTTTCATTCCATTAGATTTTTTAAATATGAAATTAAACTGTGATGAAGAAAGAAACCTCTGACCAGTAAGATCTTGAAAGTTTTCCATAAAACATGGGAAAGCCACTCCACTTGGGGTCCTGTCTCTTGAAGAACTTCCATTAGAAGACACCAACTGGCATGGAAGGCCAACCACCCTGGAGACTTTAGGCTTTGCCCACTGGAAATGGGACATAAGGCTTTGGAAAACAGAGAAAAGATACCAAAATTTCTCTCACCTTATTGAGCAACTTTAACCGTAAAAGAGCATCTTGACTGATAATAAGTCTCCCTCTTTCAAAAGTTGCTGGGTGCAGATAAATGTGATCCAACTTGGGGAGAACCACCCAGGTTCTGATGTTCAGATCTGCTGCTACCTCTTCATTTTGGTCCAAGTACAAAATAAAGATGGAAAAATTGCAAAACTCATTCTTTGCCAGAAAGGGATGAATTTGTGTTCTCAAAACAACCCTGAAGTTGTTGGGAAGCATCTTCTGGCCAAGATTTCACTGTCTTTATTATAGGCAGAGCCCGCCTCCTAAGAGGGACGTACGCTGGTGCTAAAAGCAGTGACATATGGTCTGATTGTCACAAATGTAATTGTATAATCTTATAGCCAAATGTAATTGTATAATCTTATAGCCATGTTTGATGTTGGTATATACTTTGTCCAATATGTTTGCTCCTCTAGTAGCACACTTCAGTCAGGCAAACCAAAGTTTGTTGCTTTATAGAAGTTTGTGTAGCAGTTGATATACTAAACAGAAGCATTATGGAGGAAATGGATTGCCCTTAAAGTAGTGCTCAGACTGTTGGCCCTGATCCAGCCCCTGTTTGAGAGGGAGGTTTGAGTTCAATAGGGCAACAAGAAGGAGAATCGATACTTACTAAGGGGGAAGACAAGGAACATATTTGAACCCTTGTTCTTCAGTCTGGATATCAATGACTTCTGTGCACTAAGGAAGGATCCTGAAGTGCACATGCCTAAGGTGCTAAGTGCATTTCGGAATGCTGATAAAATGAGATTATTATCATATAAACTGGAGTGTGTAGACTGTTAAGAAAACTACTGACATAATAATTTAATGATTATTGATGAATCAAAAGTTATAGTCTTTGGAATATGACACCATAGTCAAGATGCCTCTTTGATGGTGAGGCAAGTAACACCTTTCATTACCTGGCGAAATCTTCACTGACCCTGGATATGGCTTCACACAAGCCAATTAGAGAAAGGATACAGGTGAATTTATTGCTTGAACTTTAAAAAAAAATCACTTGTTTCTTTTTCATTTATTACAATATATAATCTCAAAGTTACTCACAAGCCCTTACATCAAACTGAGGTTTGGGGTTTTATACATATCATTATTAGAACAAACTCAATCACATCGCTAGTAGAATATCTTGGAGGTGGACAAAATAATATCCTGAGAGCTTAACTGGGAATTTATTCAATCTTTCTTAAATCAGGGCATATAATTATTACAATTAAAGGTATGAAACCTGTTAAGTCTCCCAAATTCTCTGTGTTAGAACTGCAAAATTTGAATTAAAGACATCTCACAATTATATCACGAGATGCATTCTCACTTCCTCTTATACAACTGGAGAACAGATCTACTATCGGAATGCCAATTAGCTAAGAAAGAGAGAGATCATCAGTGCCTTGGACCAGATAATATACAAATGACCTATTGGCATCCATATATTAAAATAATATATACCCTAAGATGTCAGAATTTTAAAAAGTATATATAATACAGCAAACACTTCAGTTGAGATCCGGATATGTGAGTCTGATTGTAATAAATTATAGGAGTGATACAGAAATGATGTGCATGTTTTATTCTTAATTTATTGTTGCATCCTGTTTTATAGACAGACTTATTAATGTTCTGTGTTCTGCATTCCACATTTTGATATGGCTTAATGGCTAATCAGTAAAAATTATTCCAATATGTTCATGAGAACCAATAAGGAGTTACTAATATCTACTATTTGGGACTTGATCCAATTCCAAATATAACACAGCATTCCTCATTGCTTTTTCAGATCAGTGTTGAACCTGTTTCAGGGACCCTGAGTGATAAAAGTAATTTCCCCTTTTTCCACCAGTTGCTCCCCAAAGAAGGGATCCAGTACCCAGCAATCATCCAACTGCTCCTCCATTTCAGATGGACCTTGATCGGCCTCTTTGCTCCAGACACAGAAAAGGGAGAGAATTTCATGAGGACTTTCCCTCCAATGCTTGTCAGGAATGGGATTTGTGTTGTTATATCGCAACAATTCTCAACAACTGGACACACATCACCCATCAGAGATGACCTCTCCAGGTGGAGACAAGTTAATGTCTTCGTCCACTTCATAGAAAATGTTTCCCTTGTGGACAAAATTATTCCTTTCTATTTTGCACTCAGGCATTTGCCAGGACCCGTTGAAGGGAAAGTTTGGATCTTGACAGTCCTGGGTCATGTGTCAATTCCAAAGCCCAGACTTTTGAGATATGTCCATAGTTTTTGGGCTTTTCATACGAAATACAAGGAGAAATATGATCGTTTTGAACCCTATTTATTTTTGGAACCCCAGATTGAAGATCACTATTTCCATTGTTCTCTTTCCAAGCACATCTTTTCTGTCAAAGGCCGGAGAAGATGCACCCAGAAAGCCCCACTGGAGACCCAAAGGAAAAGGAACAGGATCCGGATCGAAAATCACTCCTATCTGTACACTTTCCTTAACACTCTGGCCCAGGCCTTGAATGCTGCCTATTCCTCCATTTTGAGAAGGAGAAGCAAGGAGGGCGAAGAGAGGTTGGGGGCTCCAAGGCTGCAGCCATGGCAGGTAAAGAGTCCCAATATGGATCCATCCAACTTAGTTATTTTGGGGAAAGTATCCAAAGGAGATGGAGAGAACAATCTGAGCCTCTTTGTGGTACAAAAGGGAAAAGGCTTTGACCAGTTTAATCATTCATGGGGTAATATTCCAAAGAGTGGGCATCAGGATAGATATATTTAAACACTGCTAATTGTAAAAAGGAGATGTGCATTTTCAAATGAAATCCTGGCTTTATGGGTTTGTGATTATCATTGTTGAACTTTACCTTCATACCCCGTGACTATCTAGCCCAACCTCTCATCTCTTCCAGAACCCCACTTTTTTCTGACTGAGGCTGCTTGGTCTTTCCAGGAAAAGGATCAGTGAAGGGGAGACGAAACTTCTCTGCTTTAAAATGGCTTCTTCCTTTTAAGACATTTTCCCTCCCATTCAGCCAGAATCTCCATCCTGTGACTGGATTATTTTTCCATGTCTCACTCTCTGGAATAATAGAGAGTGGGCCGCTCTTAAGCTCCTGTCTAATGTCTTTCAGTGACTGGAACGGGACTCCATCCTCCCTTCTCCAACGGAGAGGTTGTGTTAAGCTGGAGAAGGGGCTCCCAGACTCCTGATCCTCAGAAAGTTCTCCTGGAAAGAGCCTTGTGGTGCCTGCAGAGGGATCTGATACTTGAGTTGGGGTCTCCCCAAACCAGAAGATTACAGGGAGTTTTCAGGGAGTTTATGAATAATCTCTTTATTGGTTGGTTTGTTCATTTATGTTCTGATGCTCTGCACTGTTCTATATAATTGACAATTTTTGTCCATTTTGCTTTATATTGATAAATATGATTGACACATTTTTGCTCAATCCTTCTTTCTCACTTTTGAAGATAGTAGTAACTCTTCTTCCAACTAAGAATACCTGCAAATCATGTGCAAGAAAGATTCAAATTTTTATTTATTTATTTGATTTGTCAATCGCTTACAAGATAATAGGTATAAGTATAAACATGAGTAAGAATACAGAAAATAGGTACGATTAAATGGGGACAATAGGACAGGGACAGGAGGCATGATGGTGCACTTATGCATGCCCCTTAAATGTGAAAAATGTGAAAAGACACACGAGATAAGAACCCAGAATTTCTGCTTTTAACATTTCTGAATCTTTTCATTTCAGTTTCATCCCTTTCTGGCGAAGCATCAGTTTTGCAACCTTTCCAACTTTAATTTATACTTGGACCAAAATGGAGATATAGCGGCAGCTCTTCTTCTCAGGACCTGGGCGGTTCTCCCAGATATGAAGTTTGTCTACCAGGCCACAGGGACTTTTGAAAGAGAGGCTCTGATTGTCAACCAAAGTGCTCTTTTACAGGTAAGCTTGCTCAACAATGTGTCTGAAATATTGGCTCCTTTTCTCTGTTTTCCAAAGTCTCAGGGACCATTTCAAGTCTGCTAAGCCTAAAGGCCATGGTGGATGACCTTCAGTGAGAATTGAATGTGGGAATTGATTGTTTTCTTGACTGATTTGCAGGCTTCAATATTATTCAACATTTTGAGGGACACGTTCTCATGACCTCACCTCCACCTCTTCTCACTACAGTCCTAGAAAATAAAGAATTTGTTTTATGCTTGTTTCACCAGCGTGGCAGCTACATGAACTGAACAAATAAATATGCATAAAACAAAGAACATTCAGTTTAAAGTTGATAGCCTAAATTTTTCCTTCGTATGTTACTGGGAGACTGTTTTGGGACTGTCAGAGGGAAGATTCTCCAGAAGAAGAAATCTTTACTTGTTCTGCTGGTCAAAGGTTTCTTTCTTCATTACAGGTTTTCTCTATTTTAATAAATCTGGTATACAAAAATGTAATAAATCTAAAATGTATTCTGAATGTAATAAATTCTAAAATTTAATAGGAATAGATCAGCATACTTTGAAATCATGGCTTCATAAAGAAGGGAGGAGTACATGTTAATAGGGTCATTAGGAAGAACCGACAAACACTTAATGCTTACATCTGTTTTCGATTCCATCCCTCCAAACTTTATTACATGGAAAAGTCCTTTCTTGCTATGTGATACGTCAGAAGCAAAAGGCAGGAACTACAGTAAATGAAGAACCTGTCTGTAGTTGTGTCTCCTACAACCATTTGGAACTAGAGAGAGATTTCATAATTTATCTAAGACAAGACTAGATGCTAATGGGCTAATGTCCATGTCTACCTCCATTTTCCATGGATGGTGAGTATTAACACACTTGCTCTGGCATTCCTTCTTTTTCTACTCAGTCCCTGCCTCAGTCCAGATGTGTGGAAAGTTGTCCTCCTGGATTTGTAAAGAAGGCTCGAGAAGGAGAGCCAGTTTGCTGCTATGACTGCATTCCTTGTCCGGAGGGGACCTTCTCCACTCAGGAAGGTGGGTGACACCAATGAAGATAGAAGGCCTGGTGGAAATGGATTCATCCAGATCATTTTGATGAAAGTACATGTTGAAAGACACATTGAAGCTTAACTGTTTCCTTGTTTATTGTCGAAATGCACAGTTTCTTATCTAAGGCAATGAATAACCCAAAGACCTTAAATTAGAGCTAGGAAGAGAAAGAAAAGCAAGGCAGATTGGACAAATTTTCCAGGGAAAACAATTTTTTTTGCTTCTTAATTTGGATGTGTCCATTTTAACCTTTCTAGGAAAATCTTTGAAATTAGAGGAATTGACTTATGTCCATTGCTTTTTCCCATCTGAAACAGATTTTCGTCATGTCATCCCCCAAAATTGATGCATAAAAAGTTTTATCAAGCAATTAAGGTCATCAACTGCCATAAGGAGAAATATCTTCTTGAAGGATCAGAGATGGAGAGCTTTTGGGCTTTTTGAGTTTGTTTGTTTGTTTTTGTTATTGTTGTTGTTGTTAAACAACGAAATAGGAACCAGAGCCCCAACCAAAAATAAACCCAGCAATGGTTCAAAGGGGAGGGGGAATCCTTAATACAGAATTGTGATTAGGTTGAAAGAGAACTCACAAAAAGCATAGAAAATAGAGGACTAATAAAAATAAGAAGGTGCAGGAAGCTAGTTCAGTGCTTGAACCTCTGGGTAAATCTAGAGAGTAGGAAGGAAATCAGTTCATCTGCTGGTTCTTGGAAGAGGAAGACCACAGCTTTCCAGGAGGGGAATCTAGAGCTCTAATAAATAAAATAGACCCTCAAATCTGACACATTTGTAGAAGAGTAAAAAAAGACGCCCCAAAATAGGCATCCCAAAAATTCAAAGAAAAATTCACATTGCACCAGAGAAGACATGTTAAAATACAAGCCCAAAGGTAAAGCTGAATATGTACGAAGCTGGTCTGTATGGATGGTGTAAGATGGCCTCCGTTTACCCCAAGACCCTTCAGGGCTTCTGCTCCGGATGGCTCCCACCCTGACTGGTCTTCCAAAAGCCACAAAAGTCAGGCTGCCCTGCAGGCTCTTGAGCAGAGGGAGGCTGAGCCCCTCCTGGGGGGGATAGGGGGCTACAGGGGGGCTTTGGGGACCCTTTAGGACTCATTTTATCTTTTTGAATAACAAGCAATCTAGAAATACTGGGAGTCAGGCAATCTATCATTTGCATAAAGAAACAAGCAAATTCTTATTAGTTTGTCAGTGTAAAATATCTAGTTGAGATTAACATGGAAATCCCTTTTAAAATATATTATTTCTTTATATCCCATCATTACTATATATAAATTTTTCATAACAACTTTCATTCTAATTTTATTAATCCTACCTCATGGATTCAGTATCACCTGTGCATTAATTACATGCTTGCTCTCCCGAAATGCTATCAATCAGTGGTGGGTTTCAATTTTTTTACCACCAGTTCTGTGGGCGTGGCTTGGTGGGCATGGCTTGGTGGGCGTGGCTTGGTGGGTGTGGCAGGAAAGGATACTCCAGTCAGAGGTAATATTTGCCAGATCTCCGAGCTACTTAAAATTTCTGCTATCGGTTCTCCAAAACTGGTCAGAACCTGCTGAATAGCATCTTTGGTATCAATACATTTAGACCTATCTAATTTCATACAAGGAAGCCCTTTGGTCAGAGATTACGACTGTAATCCAATGGACAGAAGAATGTGGAAACCTTCTTAGATGCCACTTCAGAAACTCCCTCTGAACTGCATCAAGGATCTTGTCAATATCCAATGAGAGGAGAGCAACCGATTCCTGGATGGAGAGACCTGGTGTGGGCAGTTAAGGGGCACCACATTGCACCCATGTTAGAGCTGCTCCTGGTAGCCATTTCAGGCTATTTGTGAAGCGACATTTCTCTACCAGCCATCTAGATTTCATAGGATAGGCATCCTCTGGGTTCAGAATACTGAGAAATGCCACCTGGAAGGACCCAGGACGTTTGCCTAGAAAGATGATCAGATTCATTATTTACCTGTAATAATGTAGGTTCCTATGAAGCTTCTTAAGAGAAGACAGGGATTGCTTTAGGTCCTAGGACTTCCCCAAATTTCATACAACTTACCTATACAGATTTCAGAAAGTGATATTTTCTTATCCCCCCCGTGGAATTCTTACCCAATACATCTCAGAAATTCTCCCTGTTATCAGCTGTTCTCCAACAAAGGTATTTCTAGAAAGGTAAAATGACAGATAATTAAAGAAATATTGCTTTTTGACTTTCTCAGATACAGGAAAATGCACCAAGTGTCCTGATGATAAATATCCAAATCAACACAGAGTCCAATGTATCCCGAAAGTTATAACCTTCCTGTCTTACGAAGAACACCTGGGCATCATCCTGGTCTCTTTTGCCCTACTCTTCTTCCTAACCACAGGCCTTGCCTTAACCATCTTCATGAAATACCGAGAAACTCCCTTGTCAAAGCCAACAACCGGGACCTCTCCTACATCCTCCTGGTCTCCCTCCTGCTTTGCTTCTTGTCTTCTTCTCTCTTCATTGGTCAACCAAGGAAAGCCACCTGCCTTCTCCGACAAACAGTCTTCAGCATCATCTTCTCAGTTGCTGTTTCTTCTCTCTTGGCCAAAACCATCACGGTGGTGCTGGCCTTCCTGGCCACAAAACCAGGAAACCGAGCAAAGAGATGGTTGGGAAAGAGCTTGGCCAACTCCATCATTCTTTCTTCTTCTTCTGTCCAAGTGCTCAACTGCTCCATCTGGCTGGGAGTTTCTCCCCCCTTCCCTGACTCTGACCTCCTCTCCCAGCCTGGAGAGATCATCCTGCAATGCAACG
The DNA here is from genome assembly GCF_049901735.1 of Notechis scutatus. Lineage (NCBI taxonomy): Eukaryota > Metazoa > Chordata > Lepidosauria > Squamata > Elapidae > Notechis > Notechis scutatus. The sequence continues at coordinate 43,158 of NW_028263172.1, forward strand.
AAGGGGCCGTTGTCATGTTCTACGTCACCCTCAGCTACATGGGCTTCCTAGCTGTCATCTGCTTCACGGTGGCTTTCCTGGCAAGGAATCTGCCCGGGGCCTTCAACGAAGCCAAGCTGATCACCTTCAGCATGCTGGTCTTCTGCAGTGTCTGGGTGACTTTTGTGCCCACCTACCTGAGCACCAAAGGGAAACACATGGTGGCTGTGCAGGTCTTCTCCATCCTGGCCTCCAGTGCTGGTCTGCTGGGCTGCATCTTCATCCCCAAGTGCTACATTATCCTTCTGAGGCCAGAGCTGAACACAAAGGAGCAGCTTACAGCCAGAACAAATGTAAAAACATAAGACATAACACCATGACATTTAAAGAATTGTAAAATTTCCTTTTATCTCAAAATAGACACTAATTATTTCAACTTAGATAGTGTGCAGGAATCAAAAAAATCATGCCTACATTTTTCAATGGGAAATGTTTGAATGACTGTAATCCTTGCAACTCTCTTCATCTCAATAAATCTTGCTAAAGGGAACTCTGAAAATCATTCAGAGGAATTTGTTATTCCGCCACTGCCAATGAATTTGACACCTTATTCATACTGAGAGCAGCTAATAGTGTATCTATGAGAGAATGAATAGGAAAAATGGTAAGATGGCTGGTGTGGGAGCCAAGCTCCAATTATGTTGTTTGACAATGTCCATGAGAGCCATTGGCCATCCCACCAAGCCAGAGAAGGCAGAGGCTTCCAGGGCCTTTTGCTTAGATGTTCTCATTCAAGGAGACCTAGTTAGCACCCCTTTCCCATAGCTGCTTCTGTCCTGTGAAAGAAGCTTCTCCATGAGATCCACCATCCTCTCTCTATCCCCTGATTAAAGTCGGTTCTTTTCCCCAATGCTTGAGCTAGTTGAGACCGGAGTCCAGAAGATGCGGAAGGAGGAGAAGCCCCATGGGATAGTCAGGCTGCATCCTGACGAAATTGGGCTCATTGTGGCTGCACCGTGTGAATAGTTGCAAGCAGGAGTTTGGGGGCATCTCAAACTCCACCAGAGGAAAGAGGGTCTCTCTCTCTCTCTCTCTTTCTCTCCAAGGTGGGAAGCAGTGCAACCCTTGAAGGATTCACCTGGGGGTTCACCTCAGTCATCTCAGGGTGCTTCCAGCCCTGGAAGCCCCAGAAATAAGTCCTACCAAGGACTTTGCTCCAGGCTCCCTGGAAGCGAGCAGAAGTGGGGAGAAGAAAGGTGAATATTCTGACTAAGAGATCCTGAACGTCTCTGGAGATAAATTTCAAGGAACTATAAGGCAATAAAAACAATCCTCCACTTATGACCACAATTTTTGTTGCTAAGTAAGTTCTGTCTCATTTTACCAACTTTTTTGCCTCGGTTGTGAAGCAAATGAGTGTGGTGTTTAGTTAAATCATGCGGTCATTAAGCAAATCTTCCAGTGACTCCAATGACCCCAAGGTACTGCAAGTGTCATAAATACATGTCTGAGTTTTTGTCACGTGACTATGGGGTGCTGGAATGGTCGTTAGTGTGAAGACTGGTCATAAGTCACTTTCCTGAGTGCCATTGTAACTTCAGTCACCAAACAGATGTTTGTAAGTGGAGGACTCCATGTTGTCCTCAGAGCCATTTTTGACAAAGAGGCTCCTGCCCTTAAGATCCCATCAGAATGGAGCCGGAAGGGACCTTGGGGGTCATCTAGTCCAACCCCCTGCCCAAGCAAAAGACCCCAGACCATTCCATGCAAAGGAGTGACCAGGCCTTCCTGGAAGACCTCCAGGGACAGAGCCCCCCCCCCCACTTCTGAAGGCAGCCTCTTCCCCTGGTCCATGGGGGATCGAGGGCTTCCGGCCTGCTCCTCAGGGGACGGCTGGAGGGACAGGAGAGTCCATCCTTGAATCCCCCCCATAAAAACACGGAGAAAAGGCTGACATTCTTGGTCCTCCTCTGGGGAGAGAGCCTTGCCAGGACCCCTGGCCTCTCTCGCAGCCCCAAGGAGGAAAGGCTGCCCCTCCCCAGCCTTTCCCCCTTCCCCCTGGCTTCCTTCCAAGAGGGACCCCCGGGATCTCCTCCCAAGGCCCCCAGGACCACCGGGAATCAGATCGGAGGGGGCAAAGCCAGCCGCCATCCTGGCAACCGGCTGCCTCTCCTGGGTTGCTGCTTCCACGGAGCCTCACTCTGTTGCCAAGGGCCCCTGGGGTTTTTGCCAGAGCGAGGGGACCCTCCAGCCCCCAGCCAGGAAAGCAGCGGAATGGGGTGGGGTGGGGTGGGAGAAGAGACCCCCCAGCCTCACACAGGTGCAGGGTTGGAGGTATTAACCTCCTTGAAGATGGGCAAAAAGAAAGGCCACCCATTGAGCCATTGCACCCTCCGTGTCCTGGCCAAGCAGGAGATCCGACATGGCTCCAGTTGCAACCAGGGTCTTTTTATCCGGGGTGATTTGGGTGGGGACCCTGGGTGGATGAGGGGAAGGTCCAGGGAGGAAGGAAGGTTGTCTCCCATCTTCACTGCAGGACCTTCATGGACGGACAGATTGCTATCAGGTTGGTTTTCATTCCCAGGCTGCAACTTCCTGGTGACCAATTTTGGGGATTGTTTTGGTTTGATGCAGCTGCTGCCTTGGAACCGCTTCCCCTTGCTTCCCCCATTTCAGGGGGGCATTGACTCCTCCCCGAAAAAGCCCAATGCTCCCCAGAAAAGCGTAGAGGAGACCCAGCCTGAGACCCGGGGGAGGGTTGGCTCTCTGGGAAGGGACCCTGAGCCCACTGAGGGTCTCCATCTGCAGGGAGCCCTTTCAGGAGGGCAGGAAACCTGGGCATGAAGTAGCCAGGATTGCTCCTTCTCAGCTGACCACATCTCAGCCTTGTTTCCTTTCAGCAAGAAAAGCATATTTGCTTCCCACAGATGAATTTCCAAATCTGGAGCTCTGAAACTTGGAGCCGAGTCCTTCTTCACGGGCTCATTCCCAGCCCTGCAGAGGAGCCTCTTCCCCCCTATGATGAAGGGAAAGGCTGGGGATTTATTTCTTCCTCCCTCTTGGCTCCCCAGGAAGTTTTCCAGCCGCCACCTTGGAAACCAGTCCAGTGAATGGAAAAATACAAGGAATAATGCAGAATTATGTCCTGTCCTGAGCCAGGAAGCCCTGAATGTGGAGAATTCTTGGCTTGCCCCAAGATTTAGACCTTGATTGTCCCTGCATAATTTCAGGCTCTGGCCCTCCTGCCCTCATGGCCCCTTTCCCCCTTGAGAGGTTTCTCTCAAAAGTGGACACATCACTCCTGCAAGACTCATTTCAGTCCATTTCCAGGTGGACAGTTTAAAATAAATCCTCATTTTAATCCCTTTTGACACAGGCAACTTCATGGACGCACCCAAAATCCAAGGCCTGAATGGCCCCTTCAGTCTTCTCTGGTATTAGAAATTGTTATGTATTTGCATAGTCACCTTGGATAGGTTGGTCCGGACGGCGGGAAATTTGAAGAGCCATCATTGGCCGCAAGCCGCGAGCAGCCTGCTATAAAAAAGGCTTCCACGGTTTCACCAGTGTTCAGTTCTACAGAGAATAAAGAGAATAAAAGATCAACTGGGTCTCGAGTCTTCCTTCCCACAACATAACACTGGCGACGAAGGTGGGATACCCCAATTGTTACTCCTATTAAACCAGATGGGTCCGTACGTATCTGCGGAGACTACAAGGCAACCCTCAACCATGCGCTACAACAAAGCGCATACCCAGTTCCGGTGGTACAGCACTTATTACATTCTTTTGGGGGAGGTAGAATCTTCGCGAAATTGGACCTTGCACAAGCCTACCAACAATTGCCAGTTGACCGAGAAACAGTGGAAGCACAAACAATTGTGACCCACAGCGGGGCATTCAAATGCAACAGACTGCAATTTGGAGTTAGTGTGGGCCCGGGTATTCCAGAGCTTAATGGAACGCCTATTACAAGGAATAAAGGGGGTGGTACCATACTTTGACGACGTATTAGTATCAGCCAGGGACAAAGAACAACTGAAAGACCGCCTGACGGAGGTCTTATGAAAATTTAAAGAGGCGGGACTTAAAGTTAAAAAAGAGAAGTGCCAATTAGCCACTGATAAGGTTGAATTCCTGGGATACCTCATAGACAAAGAAGGGATCCACCCCACTGAAAACAAAATCAGAGCAATAAAGGAAGCTCCCAGACCCGAAAATAAAACAGATTTACAAGCCTTTTTGGGACTTATTAATTTTTACAATGTATTTTTGCCACAAAAAGCAACGGTAGCGGAACCACTACATAGGTTGCTTGATAAGAAAGCTACATGGACCTGGGGGCGACGAGAAGAAACAGCATTCCAGGGAATCAAAGACTTACTTACATCAGACTGTGTGCTAATACAATACAGCGAAACCCTGCCACTAACATTAACGTGCGATGCGTCACCATTTGGCATCGGTGCCATACTCAGCCACATATTACCCAATGGAAAAGAAGCACCTATCACATTCTATTCAAAAACTCTATCAAAAACGGAGCGGAATTACAGTCAATTAGATAGAGAGGCATTGGCCGCAATAACAGGAGTAAAAAGGTTCCATGAGTACATCTATGGCAGAAACTTTTCACTTGTCACAGACCACAAACCTCTTTTAGGAATCCTCGCAGGAAACAAAGCTACACCTAACATACTGTCACCGCGGATGACGAGGTGGTCCGAATTCCTCGCAGCATATAACTACAACTTGATCTACCGACCAGGAAAGAACATAACACACGCTGATGCCCTGAGCCGTTCCCCCCTACCTGAGTTAGAAGATGATCCTGCACCAACCACATCAACCCTGCAAATCGAGACATTGGCAAACCTACCCATAACAGCAACAGACATTGCTAGGGAAACCGTGAGAGACAGAAACCTGGCGCGGATTTTAAATTGGGTAGGTAAAGGGTGGCCAGAGACCACAAGTGATGAGACTGTTAAACCGTTTCAGACTAGACAAACAGAACTATCTATCTTAAAAGGATGTGTACTATGGGGGGATAGGGTGATCATACCGGACATATTGAAGGAACGAATACTTGAATTATTGCATGAGGGTCACCCGGGTATTGTCAGAATGAAGTCCCTGGCTAGGAGGTATGTATGGTGGCCAGGGATGGATAAGGATATTGGGGAATGGGTAGCAACGTGCAAACGATGCCAAGAAGCTAGACCTGCACCCCCTTCTGCACCTGCACTCGACTGGGAAACACCTAGGGGCCCATGGTCTAGAATACACATTGATTTTGCAGGACCAACTAAAGGACACACATTCTTAATAGTAGTAGACGCTTACTCAAATTGGCTAGAGATAAGCATTATGCACTCAACCACAACAGAAGCTGTTATTAGACAACTAAGGAAGCTTTTTACAACACATGGATTGCCAGATTTAGTTGTATCTGACAAAGGACGGCAATTCACGGCACTAACTTTTGAGAGGTTCCTAGCCAAACAAGGGATAAGGCACGCACTAACAGCACTGGGTCGGCCAGCTACGAACAAACGGGCGGAACGCATGGTCCGTTATACTAAGGAAACACTACACAAATTGGGAACTGGAGATATACAGGAAAAGATATATAAGCTACTAACTATACAGCACATTACACCAAACACTACAACAAATAAAAGCCCAGCAGAACTATTAATGGGAAGAAAACTAAGATCTAACCTAGACAGACTACACCCCACATATAGCCCTGAAAAGCCAACAGACTCCTCCAGTAAGTGCCGCACCTTCAAAACAGGGGACCTAGTCTATGCAAAAAACCTCACGGGGGAACCATTGTGGATACCGGCAACAATAACCCAAATAACAGGACCCCGGTCATACAGGGTAGAGACAGAGGACGGAAAGAGCTGGAGGAGACACATAGACCAAGTCAGATCAAGGGCCACACTGAGAAACACTAACAATCAAAGGGAAGAATGGGAAGAACTTACACAAACACAGGAATCATCTCAAATATTACACAAAAATAACCAAACCAGAGAGGGGGGAGACCCCTCAAACACAAATGAGAGGGGAGGGGGAGACCCTCCACAAGTACGAGAAGTAACAAAACAAACCCTAACAACAATACAACAACCAATACTAACAGTAGCCCCGATCGGAAATCGCAAACACGTCCCTGAAACCATAGAAGAAGAAGACAACTTTGAAAGACTGGAGCAGGCTTCGGAGAACCATCAAGAAGCCACTCCTGGCGGGAGCAGCTGAGCCGACTCGACCAGCCCGGAAAGGCCAGACGGGAGCAGCATGGCTGACTCTACCTTCCAGGAGGCTCCACGGAAGAGAACGGGAGAAACAGCGAACCCGTCCGAACAGTCCGGAGACAAAACCACGACTGAATTGCGCAGGTCCAGTCGAACCCATAAGAGCCCCACCTATTTACGTGACTACGTAACATAGGAAAAGGCCTGATTGGTTGGACTGGACCACATGGGGAGGGGTGTTATGTATTTGCATACTCACCTTGGATAGGTCGGTCCAGACAACGGGAAATTTGAAGAGCCATCATTGGCCGCGAGCCGCGAGCAGCCCGCTATAAAAAAGGCTGCCGCAGTTTCACCGGTGTTCTGTTCTACAGAGAATAAAGAGAATAAAAGATCAACTGGGTCTCCAGTCTTCCTTCCCACAATGCAACAGAAATCCCTCTTAAATTCTAAGATTCCTTCCCTCCCTCCTCTCATCAAAGCCATTGCTTAAAAGTGGGGAGGGATCCAATGTCCAGAGCAGAACCGGGTGGCCAAATTCAGGAGTTGAGGGGGGTCGTTTCCAGTTGGGGAAACCTCCTCGGGGGCATCTTGTTAGCCAGCTTGATCAGAACCGCTGGTGCCTGTTGCCCTTCATCCCACACTTGCCAATGAAGACGACTGGCATTCCTCCATTAGACCTTTGTCACCTGGAAAGCATCCACCCACCCCAAGAAAGCAACCTGGGGGGAATATCTAAGGTGACACTTTCTGAGTGGCACTTCCTGAATCCAAGACTGAGCTCTTCCCTCCTTGAATCGCCTGCCATGAGCCCAGTTCTCCAGGGGTCTCCAAGAGGGGGGAAAAGACCAGCCAGGACCTGCAGAGACCTGCAGGCATGGAATGGCCTCCCTGGGAAGGTGGAGGGTTCATCCCACCTGGAGGTTCCTAAGGAGGGGCTGGACAACCACGGTGGGGCTGACCTTCCCAGCCACACAGCCAGGAAACCACCTGAGGAGGCGGCTGGGGAGAAGTCCGGCCAGTTCTGCCTCCCTCTCTGGCTCTGGAGCTCCCCTTCCCCCCTGGGCCGCCTGGGTGGGAGCCTCTCCTCCTCTCCCAGCCTGCAGGGATCCTCCTCCTCCTGCTCTGGGCGATGGGGCTGCCCTGGGTGGCTGGTGCTTCCTGCCCCCCCTGCCCCCATCTCCTCCGCTCCCCCCTCCTGTCTCAGACCCCCAGTTCTCCCTCCTGGGCCAAGGGGTGCATGGGAGTGAAACCCCCCAACGACTGGAGACCTGGGACACAGGGACCCCCAAGGGCACCTTCAGAGCCTCGGAGGTGGGGAGGCCAAAGGGGCCGCAGAGCCCACTATAAGTGCTGCATCCCCACAACCAGAAGACCTGGGGCCTCCAGGTGCCCCCAACCCCTTTCTTGGGGGCCTGGCAAGAAGAGAGGTGGGCGCCCAACACAAGGCAGCCTGGAGAAGCCCTTGAGGCGGCCTCAAAGGCAGCCCTGAGACCTCCAGGAAGGAAAGACGATGAGGCAGGGAGTCCTCCACTTACGACCCCATGGAGCCCCAACACTCGTGTTGCCCAGGGAGATGTCTGTTAAGTGGGCTTTGACCCACTTTATGACATTTCTGGCCGTTTGCTTAAATAGCTGCAGACGTTAAGTGAGCCAGATGGTTCTTAGGCATATCTGCTTCTCCACTGACTTTGCTCGCCGAAGGTCAAAAGGGGATCACGTGACACCCTCCCAGGACACTGTGGCCTTCATAAGTGTGAGACAGTTGTTTAAATGTAAATCCTGGGACCCCAGGGAGGCTGCCAGGGCCGCAAGGTGTGGAAAGGGGCCCTAAGTCACTTTTTAGTGCCACTGTGGTGTTGAATGGTCACTAAACAGAACATTGAAAATCAAGGACCCTCTGCCCAGGAAAGAGCGAAACCGTCACAGGAGGGAGGGAAGAGGAGGATTCCCTGATAAGTCCTGGCAGAGCTGCAGGGAAGTTTCTCCCGGCCTCCTCCTCCTCCTCCTCCTCCTTCCACCCGATTCCCCTCCTGCCTCTTTTCCCTCCATCCATCCATCTTCCTCCTCTGCCTCCCTGGGAAAGAAACGGCCTGAAGCCCCTTCGGGTTCTGAGGGAAATGAGCTCAGGCACAGGTAGAGATTCGGGGGCAGAGCTCTGGGGCTTCAGTCTGACCTCCCTGATTTTGGGGTCTCCTTTCACCCGGAAAGCTGTTTCCTGACTTCTGAAAGGATCAAGAGACTCTCCTCCAGCCTCGGCCCTTCCTTCTGGCCGGGACCAGGAGCTGGTGGGCTTCACACCTGAGGGAACAGCAGCCCCCACCTGCCAGGTGCAAAGCTGGCACACCAGACTCGGATCCTTGGCAAGAGATGCAACCTGGGGATCCCTCCCCCATTTGCTCCCCCTGCCCTGGGCCCCCATGCAGAAGTTCCCCCACCTGCCCAGCAAGGCCAGAGGGAGCCCCTCCATGGGGCGCCCCACTTCCCAGAGCAGGAGGAGGAAGAAGCACCTGGCTGCCCCAGGGGAAATTGGCAGCAGGGGCCCAGGCTGACCTCCCTCCCCCTGCAGCCCACCAGCCCACCCCTGCAGGGCCAGGCTCACCTGGGCTCCACCCTCCCTCAGAGCGCTCCAGCCAATCCAGGCTCCTCCCAGACAGCACCTGAGCTGCCCAGACCAGATGGGGTGGGGGCTCCCCCTGCCTCCCTCTCCCCCAGCCCCCTTCCCTCCCTGCCCTCACTGGGGGGGCAGACCCCTGCAGACCCCCTGACACTGCAGGACCCCTCTGTGCCCCCTCCTCACAGCACAGCCCCCTGCCAAACCCTCCCGAATCCAGCCCATTGGAGGTCGCTTGACCTGGCAAGGAGGAAGCCAGGCCCAAATAGGCCCCTCAGCCTTGGCCAGCTGGGCAGGAAGGTTGTCCAGAAGCCCCCAGGGGAAGCCGGCCCAGAGATCTTGGCCAGGCTGCTCAGAAGCGGTTGCCATTGCCTCTTTCCCAGGGCTCCGAGAGAGCGGCTGGCCCAGAGCCTCCTAGCTGGCTTGGAGCCCTAGGCAGCACTGGAACTCAGGGCCCCCAGGATTGAACTCCCACCCCACCCAACTGCCTCTGGTGGGATCCACACAACCCACTGAACCCAGTCTCTTCCCCAGTGGCTGCATTCACACCTGCACCTCTTAACCATGGTTTGTTTCCGGAGGTTGAACCTGTTGGCTGAGGAGTCAGTGGATGATGGGGACTCGGAAGAAAATGAATTCCTGGGAGAGAAGCTGATCAAGAGGAGATACACAGGCAGGCCTCGACTTCCAACCATTCATTTAGTGACCGATCCAAGTTACAACCGCACTGAGAAATGGGACTTAGGACCATTTTTCACAATTAATGACCTTTGCAGCATCAAATGCAGAGATCAGAATTCAGGTGCTTGGCCACAGTTTCATGTTTATAATGGCACCAACGTCCCAGGGCCATTGTGATCCCCTTTTACAACCTTCTGACAAGCAAAGTCAATGGGGAAGCCAAATTCACTTAATGACCGGGTTCCTAACTTATCAACTGCAATGATTCATTTAATGACTGTGGCAAGAAAGGCCATCAAATGGGGCAAAACTCACTTGATGGATGTCTCACTTAACAACAGAAATGTTGGGCTCAGTTGTGGTCATAAGTTGAGGACTACCTGTATTGGGGACCCTTTTCTTCTGGCGAGGACCCCATTCACACAACATGCTTGACCAGGCCGGGGTCCTCGCAGCCCCCTGAGAGAAGCCAGAGGTCCACATGGAGCCTCCTCAAGGCCGGTGAGAAACCCTGGATGACCATAGCCCCCCTCCTCCCTCCTCTGGGGTCTCCCTGGGACAAACCCAGAAGTTGGGGTGGGCTTCCTCCCCTCTGGGCCTCACCCGGCTTCGGTCAGACATGGCTGGGAACCTCCTGGAGGAGAAGAGAGTCTCATTGCACATCAACCTGGCCCTGAAAAGCCACAGCTTGAACCCGGAGCCACCCAGGATCTGGTCTGCAGGCCCTGAGAGCAGAATCTGAGGGAGGTTCAGGGGGAGAACTTCCAAGCGGTGGACCTGGGATACGGGCCTTCCTCTGCTCCTCCCTGCCAGGGTGGGCCTGCCTGTCCCTTCAGTTCCCCCTCCCACTCAGCCCCCCGGTTCCCCTTCTGGGCCAAGAAGTCCATATTAATGTCTCCCCCAGTGAAGAAACATCCTCCCTGAACAACGGATGCCAATAAACCAGGAACAAAGGAGTTCCAACAGCACCTTTTTGGGGATAGAAAGTCTCAGCCCCAGAAATTGGGAAGGTCAGAGGGGTCCCTCCCCCCAAATAGAAGATCCCCACAACAGAGGAAGAGCCACCAGATCTCCAGAAATCCTGTCGCTAGAAATCAGGTTGCACCATCCACCACACTGTGGGCATCACCGCCATCTTTGTAGGGTTTCCCTGTGATAAGATGGGTGGCCAGTAAATTGGATGGATGGATGGATGGATGGATAGATATTTAGATAGATAGATAGATAGATAGATAGATAGATAGATAGATAGATAGATAGATAGATAGATAGATAGATAGATAGATAGATAGATAGATAGATAGATAGATAGATAGATAGATATAGATAGATAGATAGATAGATAGATAGATATGGATAGATAGATAGATAGATAGATAGATAGATAGATAGATAGATAGATAGATATAGATAGATAGATATAGATAGATAGATAGAGATAGATATAGATAGATATAGATAGATAGATAGATAGATAGATAGATAGATAGATAGATAGATAGATAGATAGATAGATAGATAGATAGATAGATAGATAGATAGATAGATAGATAGATAGATAGATAGATAGATATAGATAGATAGAGATAGATAGATAGATATAGATAGATAGATAGATAGATAGATAGATAGATAGATAGATAATAGATAGATAGATAGATAGATAGATAGATAGATGGATAGATAGATAGATAGAAGATAGATAGATAGATAGAGATAGATGAAGAGTAGATAGAAGATAGAAGATAGATAGAAGATAGATAGAGATAGATAGTAGATAGATGATAGATAGATAGATAGATAGATAGATAGATAGATAGATAGATAGATAGATAGATAGATAGATAGATAGAGATGAGATAAGTAGATATGAGTGAGTAGATAGATAGAGATAGATAGATAGATAGATGATAGATAGATAGATAGATATAGAGATAGATAGATAGATAGATAGATAGATAGATAGATAGATAGATAGATAGATAGATAGATATATACCGTGTTTCTCCAACAATAGGGCCTCCACCAATAGGCCCAGCATGATTTCTAGGCATGAGGTGAAATTAAGCCCCACTCCCAAAATTTAGGCCTATGCGTTTCCCCGCCATTTCTCACATCGTTCGTTAGAACTACATGAGGTGAAGAGAAATGGGGGGAAGGGCGGGGGGGGGGGGAGAAAAGTTGCCTTTAGGAGTGCCCTGCAGGTAGCCTAGGCTAGAATACCCCGATCTACCGATAGAACATCAGCCGATAGAAGCTCCCCGAAGGCAGAGTCCCCAGCCGCTTCGGGATGAGGCGTGGCTGCCCGTGTCCCCTCGCCTTTAGGCAGTGTCTCTCGGGCGATGGAAGCTCCCCAAGGGCAGTCACTGGCCACTTTGATCGGCTGATAGAAGCGGCCTCCCGGCGAGGGGACTGTGCGTGTGCGCTTGCCCCGAGACCGCTTCTACCGGCCGATCGAAGTGGCTGGTGACTGCCCTTGGGGAGCTTCCATCGCCCGAAAGACACTGCCTAATGGCGAGGGGACACGGGCAGCCATGACTCGCCCTGAAGCGGCTGGGGAGTCTGCCTTCGAGGGAGCTTTTGTCAGCCGATAGAAACAGCCTCATGGAGAGGTACGTGCATATGGGCCCCTCTAGGTGGGGGAGTCACCCACGAAAAGACGGACTAGCCATTTATTCGGGGTCAAAAAAAAAAAAAAGGCCTGGCCTTATTTTGTGAGAAACACGGTAGGTAGGTAGGTAGGTAGGTAGGTAGGTAGGTAGATAGATAGATAGATAGATAGATAGGTAGATAGATAGATAGATAGATAGATAGATAGATGATAGATAGATAGATAGATAGATAGATAGATAGATAGATAGATAGATAGATAGATAGATAGATAGATGATAGATAGATAGATAGATGATAGATAGATAGATAGATGATAGATGATAGATAGATAGATAGATAGAGAAAAAGAGAAAGATAGATAGATAGATAGATAGAAAGAAAGAAAGAAAGAAAGAAAGAAAGAAAGAAAGAAAGAAAGAAAGAAAGAAAGAAAGAAAGAAAGAAAGAAAGAAAGAAAGAAAGAAAGAAAGAAAGAAAGAAAGAAGAAAGAAAGATAGGGATGGATAGATAGCACCTGCAGAACTTACAGTCCATTCTTTATTTAAAAAACTAAGAAAAATCAAAATATAAAGAATCTTGGTGTATTATAGGAACATGGTAAGATAACACAGGAATGACAAGAAAATAAAAATAAAAAATTCCATCCATTCTATAATTTTCTCCCTATTTACCCAATGATCTAGTCCACAAGTTGTCACTTTCCTGCTTCTTAATGAGCTTTAATCTCAAAATTAATATTGCTAGAAAAGATGGGAAATGAAATTTCATTTCAGGTACAAGCAATTTTAAAACCGGCTGCAATTAAGATCAATATATGGGATTATGACATAAAACAGAATTCCAAACAGGGTCTACTCTTAACCTTGGGCAGAGTTCAAGGGTGCCGATTGTCATTAGAAGACAGGCAACACTACAGTTAAATGGCATTAACTTAGAAGTGGCACCAAACTCCATAGCTCTGGGTGACCTTCCCCAGCAATCTCTGGAGACAAGAGGCCATGTTGAAGGACAGCAGAAGTCAATTCCCTGGGTGCTGAATTCTCTTCCCCAGCATCACTTTCTGGACTTGCCCTGACTGGGAGGAAGGACCACAACCACAACAAAACAGTGACCCCAGGGGTATATCTGTAATTTTTACTAACATGGTTTATTCCAGCCTCTCCTCTGCAGATGGAGCCCAGAAAAAGTTCAGGATCCCAAGAGGAGAAGTTGCTTCTCACTGTAATTATGACCATCTGGGCCTTTGAGACCTGTGATGCTATATCTCCAGTTTTAGACTTCGATGTAGACATCAGATTGAAGCCACATGAAAAGGATCTTATATCAGAAAAGGATAAATTCCTTGGGTGAAGCTCTCTGGGACCAAGTTTTGGGACAGGTACAGGCTCTGCTCTTGATTGCACCTTTCTCTCCTTTGCAGATGAAACTGAGTGGTTCTCTGTTTAGATCAGGAAAGCCACTGGCACTTCTCAGAGTCTTTGAATTTTTCCAACTGTTCCTGTTGTTTGTGTTAGAAACAGGAAGTGGATTGATTAATGCCATGAATGATGGACCTCCTGCTTCTGCTTCTGCTGCTGGTGTCCCCATCAGTCTGTGGGAAGCTGAGAAGGAAATGCCCATTGAGTTTGGAGCACCAGGATGGGTACAATCCATGGAGCTTTTACAGGCCTGGAGACCATCTCATTGGTGTGGTCACAACTGAAACATATGTGTCGCCTATAATGTGGCCTTTCAACAGCCCTCCTATACCTTCTTCTTCGTAAGTCATGCAGGGTGATGGAGTTGCACTCCCTCCATGTGCAATTCTAACACTCTCCTTCTTTTCTTCTTATGTCACTTATTTTTGTACCTCAGGACCTGTCTAATTTCCTGAATGATTTTGATTTCCATGGCTTCCCTTTTTGCCTTACTTTGTGGAAGAGAGTAAAATCCAAAGATGGAGTTTTTAAAAAACCTGAATGAAATCCAGATGATTTTCCTTTCTCAGTTCATTCCTGAGTTCATCACTTGAATAATGACCTTTGTTTAAGTAGTGACTGAAACAATTGTAGTTGCCTCTCTCATTTGCATAATTGATCATTCGATTTGGATCAATGTTGGCCTAAGGCTTAGTAGGTTTGTGAAGGATTATATATTTTAAAAACATTTGTTGTTGCTATTGAATATAATAACATGAATATTGTTTTTCAATAGGAAGAGTTCTGATCTAACAAATACCCTAGAATCAATTTTTGCTATTCAAATGGTCAGCAAGAATTCCCAGCTCCTGCACAATCTCACACTTGGTTACAACATCCATGACAACTATGGAAGCACCTTCCGCACTTCAGATGCCTTGCTGGACATGCTCTCCACTGGAGAATCCAATGTCCCCAACTACGGCTGTGGGAGGAAGGACAACCTCCTGGCTCTGATTGATGCAGCTGCCAGGGACATCTCCATCCAGATGTCAATGTTTGTAGGCACCTACAAAGTCCCACAGGTTTGTGTGTTTTTCTCTATCTGGTAAGGTGAGTGGGGTGGTGGGGATGAACAACAGATCCAATATCTTCATAGAATTCAAGAGCAGCTTTTCAGAATATTAGGGAACATATCAACGATGTTTTAGTCTATTATGTTCATCTTCAAATTGACCATTAAAGGCCTGAAGAGCCATAAGGTCCCTAGAGGATATTCTACTGAATATTCTACTATTGAAAAACTATCCAGGTTTTGAGGTCCTCCATTAGCATGTTCATTTTCACATATCAATAATATCTGCCTTATCCAATTGGAATCAAGTTGGCAATAGTCCTGTCTATGTATAAAAATATTCAGACCAAGAAGAGTATCTTTGGGATGGATAAAAGGAGTTCAGCTCCTGCCCTCATAGATAATTGTTAATTTACACAATTTCTGCTTTGTATAAATTCAGGGTATATAATTATTGGGTTAAAATTAAAGTGATGAAACAGACATATAGTCCCAAAACAGACAAAATTTCAATTAAAGACTTATTGGATTGTACAACTGTCTACGATTGACCTCACCCCTTTCCTAAGAGGTCTGTAGGGGCGTGCATAAGCGCACCAATGTGCCTACCGTCACTGTCCTACTATTTCTTTTTATTTTTCTTATATGTATCCATTTCATGTACTCATAACTATTCTGTTAGCAGTTGTGCTCTTGTACATCTAGAGAAGAAGCTGAAAAATTGCTTCACAAAGAATTTGGGATATAGAAGCTGAGAAAGAGGTTTTAGTACTCAAAAATAGCATATAATACAGCCCTATATCTTAGATCCAGACATTTTATCTAACATCTGCAAATTTGAATCTAATTGTTGGAATTGTATGGGTGACACAGAAATTTACATTGCATTTTTTTATTGTTTTTTTTTTTTTGTTTAATATGATTTTGCGTTCCATTTTTATAGACAATCTTGTTAATATTCTGTCTTAAATATTTTAAACCATGACTAAGGAACAAACTATTCTTATATATTCATCAAAACAAAATTGGGTTTGTCAATAAGTAATATTTTGGAGTTGATCTGGACCACATTATAACACAGCATTCTTCATTACTTTTTCAGATCACTGCTCTAATTCCTTCAGAGGCTCTGAGTGATAAAAGGAGATTCCCTTTTTTCCACCAGATGCTCCCCAAAGAAGGATTCCAATACCCAGCAATTGTCCAGCTGCTCCTCCATTTCAGATGGACCCTGATTGGCCTCTTTGCTTCAGACACAGAAAAGGGAGATAATTTCATGAGGACTTTCCCTCCGATGCTTGTCAGGAATGGAATTTGTGTGGTTATATCACAACGATTCACAACAACTGGACAAACAGCACCCCTCAGGGAGGCCCTCTCTAAGTGGAGACAAATCAACGTCTTTGTCCACTTCATAGAATTTATTTCCATCTGGAACAGAATTTTTCCTTTCCATGAAGCACTTATGCATTTGCCAGGACCCATTGAAGGGAAAGTCTGGATCCTCACAAGTTTTTCAGCGTATACAATAAAGAAGGACAGACTTCTGAAATACATCCATAGTATTTTGAATTTTGGTTATCTGTCAAAAAAAAGGCCAACAGATGCTGCCTTTGAACCCCATTTCTTTGTGGAAGATCCGTTTCAAGATCATTATTTTCGCTGTTCCCTTTCCAAGCACGTCTTTTCTGTCAAAGGCCGCAGAAGATGCACCCAGAAAGCCCCACTGGAGACCCAGGAGAAAAGGAACAGGAAACGGATCATAAATGACCCTCATCGCTACAGTATCATTCAGACTCTGGCCCAGGCCATGAATGCCGCTATTCCTCCAGATCGAGGAGGGGAAGGAAGGAGGGAGAAAAGAGGTTGGGGGCTCCGAGGCTGCAGCCGTGGCAGGTATGGGGGTCCCGATAGGGATCCATTAATCTGAGATCCTTTGAGAAGGAACCCAAAGGAGAAGGAGGGGAACATCTCAAACTTCTTGTGCTGCAAAAGGTCAAGAGATTTGCACCATCTAATTGCTCCTGTCTGACGCTCCGGAATAACAGGGAGCAGATCTGAAGTTTCTGTCTAGCCTCTGTTGGAAGTAATCTCCTTCTGGGTTCAGTTCCAAGTGGGGAAGAAAGACGCTGGAAACATGGTGACTGCTTGGAAGATGGTTTAATGGTGGACAGGAGCACATGCCTTGGTTGAGGAAAGAAGGGCTGAGATGCTGAGAGTGCAACTGTTTGATGCCCTCTGTTGGGATTTGAATTGGAGCTTGTATTCTGATCGGTTGTCAGGCTCCCATGGGGCCATGCAGGGGCAACTCTGTAGGCTGTCCTGAGTCCCAGGCTTGGTTGAGCCTCGCTGGATGATGGTGATGGCTTTGGGCAATTCCTATATAGCTTTACCTGGAGTAGATCTTTGTTATGTAAAATAAACTGGCCTAGGCCAGAGTAATGGTCCATTAGCAAAGGTGGGAGGGGGGGCGGAGTTTCAGCCTCTCTGAGTTTCTACTTTTCTTTTTAGGGGAAATATATTCTCCCTTTTTAGTATATCCTAAAATATTTCATTTTCCTAGGAGAGGGGAGGGTTTTAACTACTCCCAACACCTCTTTCAGTCATTGGAAGAGTGTTGAATCCTCCCTTGTCCAACTGAGAGATTTTGTAAGTTGGAGAAGCTGCTCTCATAATCTCCTCCTTGTCTTCTCTCAAGACTCAGTTTCAGGTTGCAGTCAAGTACGATTTTGAGATTGTTTTCATAAACATGTATTTATTTACACATAACTCAAGATGGCAAATGTCTCCAACACAGCTTCCTCCTTCATCCAGTCCACTTTTAGTACAGTCAGAGACCAGCATTACAATAAATAATAATAATAATGGAGAAAAATAAAAATAAACGACAGTCAATGGGCAGTTAGAGTCTGCCTAATGCTGAGTCATGTGCGAATATGTGGCAATATAAATGTCCTAAATAAATAAATACATAATTTTGCATTACAGCAGAACAGAATTTGGCCCCATTCAGAGAAACTCCTTCCTACTGATCTGATAACTGCAGTTGCACGTAAAAGAGTTCCGTATTTCCCAGATATTTTATTAGGAGAGGCGTCACAAAGTGAATCCCTGAGTCCTGATAGGAGATGCCGCATAGCAGGCTGTGAACTCACTGGTGGGATTCAAATTTTTTTTTACTACTGGTTCTGTGGGCATGGCTTGAATTTGTGGGCGTGGCTTGGTGGTCACGTGACCAGATGGGCGTGGCTTGGTGGCCATGTGACTGAGTGGGCTTGGCCAGGTGGCCATGTGACTGGCAAACCAAATACAATTGGTCCTCGCTTAATGGCCGGTTACTTAGCAAGTGTTCTAATTTATGACTGATCTCCCCAGAGCTACTTGTCCTGTTTTTGGAGTTTTGACAACCATAAACACAAACACACAAACACACATGCACACACACACACACACACACACACACACACACACACAGAGAGAGCTTTCTAACCCTGCTATTCTTTGATTCTGTAAGGATCTCCTGCTGGAGCAGGGGTTGGACTAGATGACCTCCGAGATTCGTTGCATGCCAGCCCTAGATTGTTGTGTTGCTTCAAAGAGTCTTCTGAAGCCAGGGTTTGTGTCCTTCCTTCCTCTCCTTTTTTCTCTCTCCCTCCCTCCCCCTCCTTCCATGTATTTATCTATCCATCCATATATCTCATTCACTTTCTCCATTCTCCCTCTCTTTCTTTCTCTCTTTCTCTCCCTCTTTCTTTCTTGCTTTCTTTCTTTCTTCTCTTGCCCCCCCTCTTCTCTCTCTCTCTCTCTGTCTCACACACACACACACACACACACAGAGAGTAGGGAAGAGAGAGGGGAAGATAGGGACCCGGCCTCTTCGCTATCCCCCACCGTCCCCCTTACCTTCTCAGGCCAGGCGAGGGAGGGGAGGGTGAGGGGCAGGGCCAGCCATTTCAGGCAAGGTGAAGAGGCGTTGACCAAGCACGGGAGTGTAGAAGCCTGGGAATGGCGGCTCCCAGCTCAGCTGGCCCGAGGGGCTCCTGCAGGCATATCGCCACAAGGGGGGCGAGAAGACCCGGGACAACCGTGCACCCACCTGCTGGCTGGCTGGGCCAGGCTGGGCTGGAAGAGGCGCATCCGCTGGGAGAATTAAGAAAACGTAATCTGGGAGGGCGGGCAGGCAGGCAGATGTCCCAGGGCTGCTCCACGTGCACACTGCATCAGTAGTACACGCACGGCTGCACACACAGTGCGCGTGTGCAACAGCCCGATCTGCGCCACAGCCACCACGTGGTAGGGAAACTAGGAGAGCGACTGGGACAAGCGGGCGACCCGGTTCGGGGGTGTGGCCAACCAGGGGTGACCACCGGTTCACCTGAGCCGGTGAGAACCGGTTGAATACCACCTCTGCGTGAGCTGCAGTTCGAGTGGCCCCTTGTCCTCAGGGCCCCAGTCTCAGCTCAGGCGCTCTTTCTTTGTATCGGACCCCTGAAACGGCTCTGGGAACTCCGTTGCAGCTCTCGGAGGTTAATTCCCTTTGGACTCTTGGCAGGGTTATTCGATATAAATATCTCGTTGCTCTAAAGGCTGCTCAAATAAACATTCTTGGGAAGAGCAGCCCCATCTTGTTGGATTTCCAGATCTTTGAGACCTTGTTTGAGTTCACTAAGTGCACTAACTCATCCCCCATCCTTAAAAGCCCTTCCCTGCAGAAGCCACGGGGCTGAGTACCAATGAGTAGTTGTGTGTTCATTTTCCCCACAACAACAACCCTGTGAGTTGAGTTGGGCTGAGAGACTGGCCCCAAATCCCCCAGCCTGCTTCATGACCAAGGCGGGACTTGAACTCACATCCTCTTGCTTTCTACTTGGGGCTTAACCAGTAGACCAAACTGGGTCCCTTACATACTTATCAAGCTTGGCACAATCCTTCATCCAGTGCATCATTAATGTTCTTGTATGAGATACTATAATTTATCAAATCCTAAAACCCAGATAGTTTTCTATTGCTTTTTAGTCATACAGTTGTTTCTAGGAGGAAATCATAAATATTTTTCTGGAAAGTTGGTAATGTTTAAATAACATAAAAGTATATTTGCCTGAGAATTGTTATAAATCTTGTATAATAGCAATTTATCAACCCTATTATATTAATGACAACATAGAAAAATTGATGACTTAACGACAAAATGTTGTATCATCCCACTTTCATGACAAAGATTAAAAAAACTAAAGATTATTTGAGTACCATTTTTAAATCAGTTTTTATCCACTTAATTATCATACCATCCACCCCTCACTTAACTGGGTTTCTGATCACATCACAAAATTGTTTGTTACTCTTTCCTGAGATCGAGTTATATCAGCAGTATTTCCATAATGTATTTGGGAAATGAAATAATATGTGAGGATGACTTGCATAGAGCACATAAGTTATATCCCCCCTTTCCCACAACCCATTTAGAAAGGGCAGTGATAGGAGGGAATGACTTTTGGGGGTGGAGGAGAGATTCTGCCTGGGGAAGAAGCAGATAAGAGGAGGACACCTACAGCTGCATAAAAAAGGGTCGGTGGGAGATTTGTACTTTCTGGCTCCCCAAATCCTGTCAGTGCAGCATTACAGCGAAGTGGGCCTAGCTCAGGTTTCCTGTCTGGGCTTCCTGGGAGAGGATCACCCTGACAATTTTCTTCTTGACAAATCCGTGTTTCTGATAACCAACCTGTTGCTTTCAGGAGTTCATAAATCTCCTTTTTCTGTTGTTCAACTATATTTTGTCAAAATCTATATTGTCAAAATATGATCGACAAATTTTTGTGAACTTTTTCCCTTCACTTGTAAGATAGTGGTAACACCCATTTTCCTAATGAAGCATGTCTGTAAATTAGACAACTACAGAAGAAAGATTAAATATTGAAAAAGCGTCTGGGATAAGAAACAAAGTTTTCTGCTTTTAAAATTGCTGCATGTTCCCATTCTAGTTCCATCCTTTCCTGGAGAAGAATGAGTTTGTCAATATTTCGGATTAAACTCTACATGGACCCAAATGGAGAGGTAGCAGCAGATCTGCCATTTGGGCTTCTTGTTCTTCCCAGGGATGATCCCAGGAGAGAGACTCTGGCGTATTTTGAAAGACAGAGACTTTATATCGACAAAGATGTTCTTTCACGGCTAAAGTTGCTCAACAAGGTAGGAGAAAGTTTGGTGTCTTCTCTCCATTTTCCAAAGCCTGAGGTCCCATTTCAAGAGGGCTGATGCTATTCCCCAAAGGTGGTTGACCTTCACCGAGAATTGAATCTGGGCAGTAGAAACCGGATTTTTCCCTTAGGCTGCTTGGGAGGCATCGGTATTGTTCCATTTTGTGGACCACGTACAATTAAGGGTCTCCATCAAACGGGTGAGAATCCCACAAGGGCTGGGAATGTGTCCTAGTAGCTTCTGGTTGTTTGCTCCTTGTGCCCAGAAGAGCAACGAAGGCGGCAATTCTGCTGACCGGGCCTGAATCCAGGCTTGGACTGTATCGGATGGGATTGAATCGTGAGTGGACGGAGGTCCTTTTGGCCCCATTGGGGGAAAGAAGCTTCTTCTCGTCCTGCTTGGGAAAAGTGTCCCCTGAAGGGGCAGCTCCATAATCTGGGAGGCTCTTAAGGAGGCCGGACCTGGCCAGAGCTCTCCATGCCTCCCTTTCACCCTCCCTGGGATGGAGCAATGGGCCTTCTGCTCCTAGGAAGCAGCTCCAAGGCTTTCAGTTCACCTGAAATTATCAAGATTGTTCTGATATCACACCTTAAAATTATGGGTGTGAGAAGAGGGGAGAAATGCATGTTAATGGGGTCATGAGAAGGAACCGACTGGTTATCACTTAATGCTGAAATCTTTTCTCAGTTCCATCCAGGGGTGGGATTCAAATTTTGTAACAACCGGTTCTGTGGGCGTGGCTTAATTTGTGGGT
>NW_028263172.1:64834-84834 GCF_049901735.1 Notechis scutatus
AAGGAAAAGGGAGGGAGAAAGAAGGAGGAGGAGGGAGGGGAGGAAAGGAGAGGGAAAGAAGGAGAGGGTGGAGAGAAAGGAAAAAGGAGGGAGAGAAGGAAGGAGAAAAGTGAGAGAAGGATGAGAAGGAAGGAAGGAAAAAGGGGAGGAGAAAGAAAGGAGAAGGGAGGGAGGGAAGAAAGGGAGGGGAAGGAAGGAGGGTGAGAGAGAGAGAAGGAAGGAAGGGAGGAGAAAGGGAGGGAGAAAGAAAGGAGAAGGGAGGGAGGAAAGAGGAGGGAAGGAAGGAGGGTGAGAGAGAGAGAAGGAAGGAAGGGAAGGGAGGGAAGGAAGGAAGGAAAAGGGAGGAAGGAGAAAGAAAGGAGAGAGAGGAAGGAGGGAGGAAAAAGGGAGGGGAGAAAGAAAGGAGAAGGGAGGGAGGAAAGAGGAGGGGAAGGAAGGAGGGTGAGAGAGAGAGAAGGAAGGAAGGGAAAAGGGGAGGAGAAAGAAAGGAGAAGGGAGGGAGGAAAGAGGAGGGAAGGAAGGAGGGTGAGAGAGAGAGAAGGTAGGAAGGAAAAAGGGGAGGGAGAAAGAAAGGAGAAGGGAGGGAGGAAAAAGGGAGGGAAAGGAAGGAGGAGGGTGAGAGAGAGAGAAGGTAGGAAGGAAAAAGGGGAGGGGAGAAAGAAAGGAGAAGGGAGGGAGGAAAAAGGAGGGAAGGAAGGAGGGTGAGAGAGAGAGAAGGAAGGAAGGGAAAAGGGGAGGGGAGAAAGAAAGGAGAAGGGAGGGAGGAAAAGGGAGGGAAAGAAGGAGGGGGGAGAGAGAGAGAGAAGGAAGGAAAAAAGGAGAGAAGATGGAAGGAAAGAAAAGGGGAAGGGAAGGGGGGTGGGGAGAAAAGACAGAAAGGAAGGAAGGAAGAAAAAGAAGAAGAAAGGAGGGAGGGGCAGGGCCAGAATCCCTGGAAAGACCCCAGACCAAATGCCCTCTGCCCTTCCCCGATCTCCGGAGCTCCCCCTCCCCCAAAAGCCCCCTTGGCCGGCTCCCCAGGACCCTCCCTCCTCTTTTGGGGAGGGGAGGATAAAGACCCCACCCTCCCCAAGATCCCTCCCTCCTCCGGCCGCCCCTCCCCTCCTTGCTCTGCCCAAGGCAGCCAGGAGGAGCCCTGGGAAGGGAGGGGAGGGGAGGGAGAGGGCTGGGCTTCTTCCCCCTCCCTCTTTCGCCCCCACCCTCCCCCACCCCCGGATCCAGGAGAGAGAGAGAAGGAAAGAAAGAAGGAGAGAAAGAAAGAAAGAGAAGAGAATCGGAGGAAGAATCGCGCAGCAGCTCAGGCAGGGCGGGGGGGAGAAGATTGACAGCTCAAGGAGTGGGCCCCGCCCAGCCGGAGGAAGGCCCCGCCCACCCCTTCCTCTCTCTCTCTCTCTTTCTCTCTCTTCCGCCTCCCCGCCCCGCCCGCAGCCAGCTATGCGCGGAAAGCACGTGACCGCCGGGAGCCGAAAGTGAAAGTGGAGGCGGAAAGGAAAGGAGGGCAGGGCGGAGGAGCAACAGGGGAGGGGGCAGGGGGGGCTACGGCGAGGGAACACCCGGAGGTTGGTTCTTTTTCTTTCTTTCTTTCTTTCTTTCTTTCCTTCCTTTCTTTCTTTTTCCCCTCTTTCCTTCCTTTCCTTCCTTGCTTTTTACTCCCCCTTTTCTTTCCTTCTTTCTTTCCTCCTTTCTTTCCTTCTTTCTTTCTTTCCTTCCTTCCTTCTGTCTTTTTCTTTCTTTCTCCTTTTTTTCTTCCTTTTTTTCTTTCTTTCTAGTTTCTTCCTTCCTTCCTTCCTTTCTTTCTTTCTTTTTTCTTTCTTTTTCCCCTCCTTCCTTTCTTTCCTTCCTTCCTTTTTACTCCCCCTTTTCTTTCCTTCTTTCTTTCCTTCCTTCTTTCTTTCTTTTTCTTTCTTTCTTTCTTTCTTTCTTTCTTTCTTTCTTTCTTTTTCTTTCTTTCTTTCCTTCTTTCCTTCTTTCTTTCTTTCTTTTCTTTCCTTCCTTCTTTCTTTCTTTTTCTTTCTTTCCTTCCTTCTTTCTTTCTTTCTTTCTTTCTTTCTTTTTCTTTCTTTCTTTCTCCTTTTTCTTTCTTTCCCTCCTTCCTTTCCTTCCTTCCTTCCTTTTTACTCCCCCTTTTCTTTCTTTCTTTCTTTCCTTTCTTTGTTTCTTTTTCCCTCCTTCCTTTCTTTCCTTCCTTGCTTTTTACTCCCCCTTTTCTTTCCTTCTTTCTTTCCTTCTTTCTTTCTTTCCTTCCTTCCTTCTTTCTTTTCTTTCTTTCTCCTTTTTCTTCCTTTTTCTTTCTTTCTACTTTCTTCCTTCCTTCCTTCCTTTCTTTCTTTCTTTTTCTTTCTTTTTCCCCTCCTTCCTTTCTTTCCTTCCTTCCTTTTTACTCCCCCTTTTCTTTCCTTCTTTCTTTCCTTCTTTCTTTCTTTTTTCTTTCTTTCTTTCTTTCTTTCTTTCTTTCTTTTCTTTCCTTCTTCTTTCTTTCTTTTTCTTTCTTTCTTTCTTTCTTTCTTTCTTTCTTTCTTTCTTTCTTTCTTTCTTTCTCCTTTTTCTTTCTTTCCCTCCTTCCTTTCCTTCCTTCCTTCCTTTTACTCCGCTTTTCTTTCTTTCTTTCTTTCCTTTCTTTCTTTCTTTTTCCCTCCTTCCTTTCTTTCCTTCCTTGCTTTTACTCCCCCTTTTCTTTCCTCCTTTCTTTCCTCCTTTCTTTCTTTCCTCCTTCTTTCTTTTTTTTTCTTTCTCCTTTTTCTTCCTTTTTCTTTCTTTCTAGTTTCTTCCTTTCTTTCTTTCTTCCTTCCTTCCTTTCTTTCTTTCTTTCTTTCTTTTTCTTTCATTTTTCCCTCCTTCCTTTCTTTCCTTCCTTCCTTTTTACTCCCCCTTTTCTTTCCTTCTTTCTTTCCTTCCTTCTTTCTTTCTTTCTTTCTTTCTTTCTTTCTTTCTTTCTCCTTTTCTCTTCTTTCTTTCCCTCCTTCTTTCCTTCCTTCCTTCCTTCTTTTACTCCCCTTTTTTCTTTCTTTCTTTCTTTTTCTTTCCTTTCTTTCTTTCTTCTTTCCTCCTTCCTTTCTTTCTTTTTTCCTTCCTTGCTTTTTATTCCCCCTTTTTCTTTCCTTCTTTCTTTCCTCCTTTCTTTCCTTCTTTCTTTCTTTCCTTTCTTTCCTTCTTTCTTTCTTTCTTCCTTCCTTCTTTCTTTTTCTTTCTTTATCCTTTTTCTTCCTTTTTTTCTTTCTAGTTTCCTTCCTTCCTTCCTTTCTTCCTTTCTTTCTTTTTCTTTTTTCCCCCTCCTTCCTTTCTTTCCTTCCTTCCTTTACTCCCCCTTTTCTTTCCTTCTTTCTTTCCTTCCTTCCTTCTTTCTTTCTTTTTTTTCTTTCTTTCTTTCTTTTTCTTTCTTTCTTTCCTTCTTTCCTTCTTTCTTTCTTTTTTTTCTTTCTCCTTTCTTTCTTTCTTTCTTTCTTTCTTTCTTTCTTTCTTTCTTCCTTTTTCTTCCTTTCCTTCCTTCCTTTCCTTCCTTCCTTCCTTCTTACTCCCCTTTTCTTTCTTTCTTTCCTTCCTTCTTTCTTTCTTTTTCCCTCCTTCCTTTCTTTCTTCCTTGCTTTTTACTCCCCCTTTTCTTTCCTTCTTTCTTTCCTCCTTTCCTTCTTTCTTTCTTTCTTTCTTTCTTTCTTTCTTTCTTTCTTCTTTTTCTTCCTTTTTCTTTCTTTCTTCTTTCTTTCCTTCCTTCCTTCCTTCCTTCCTTCCTTTCTTTCTTTCTTTCTTTTTCTTTCTTTTCCCCTCCTTCCTTTCTTTCCTTCCTTCCTTTTACTCCCCCTTTTCTTTCCTTCTTTCTTTCCTTCCTTCTTTCTTTCTTTCTTTCTTTCTTTTTCTTTCTTTCTTTCCTTCTTTCCTTCTTTCTTTCTTTCTTTTCTTTCCTTCCTTCTTTCTTTCTTTTTCTTTCTTTCTTTCCTTCTTTCTTTCTTTCTTCATTTTTCTTTCTTTCTTTCTCTCTTTCTTCCTTTTTCTTTCTTTCTTTCTTTCTCTCTTTCTTCCTTTTTCTTTCTTTCCTTCTTTTTTTCTTTTCTTTTCTTTTGGAGGTCATCTAGTCCAACCCCTGCTCTTATAGGAGACCCTTACAGAGTGACAAAGGGACATTTGGAGGTCATCTAGTCCAACCCCCCTGCTCTTATAGGAGGCCCTTACAGAGTGAGAGAGTTTAAAGGGACATTTGGAAGTCATCTAGTCCAACCCCCCTGCTCTTATAGGAGACCCTTACAGAGTGACAGAGTTTCTTTTCTTTTCTTTTCTTTTCTTTTCTTTTCTTTTCTTTCTTTGTTTCTTTCCTTCTTTCTTTCTTTCTCTTTCTTTCTTTCTTTCCTTCCTTCCTTCCTTCTTTTCTTTTCTTTTCTTCCTTTCTTTCCTTCTTTCTTTCTTTCCTTCTATCTTTCTTTCTTTCGTTCCTTGCTTCCTTCCTTCTTTCTTTCCTTCTCTTCTTTTCTTTCTTTCTTTTCTTCTTTCTTTTCTTCCTTCTTTCTTTTCTTTTCTTTCCTTCTTTCTTTCTTTCTTTCTTTCTTTATCTTTCTTTCTTTTTCTTTCTTTCTTTCCTTCTTTCCTTCTTTCTTTCTTTTCTTTCCTTCCTTCCTTCTTTCTTTCTTTTTTTTCTTTCTTTCTTTCTTTCTTTCTTTCTTTCTTTCTTTCTTTCTTTCTTTCTTTCTTTCTCCTTTTTCTTTCTTTCCCTCCTTCCTTTCCTTCCTTCCTTCCTTTTTACTCCCCCTTTTCTTTCTTTCTTTCTTTCCTTTCTTTCTTTCTTTTCTTCCCTCCTTCCTTTCTTTCCTTCCTTGCTTTTTACTCCCCTTTTCTTTCCTTCTTTCTTTCCTCCTTTCTTTCCTTCTTTCTTTCTTTCCTCCCTCCCTTCTTTCTTTTTCTTTCTTTCTCCTTTTTCTTCCTTTTTCTTTCTTTCTAGTTTCTTCCTTCCTTCCTTCCTTCCTTCCTCTTTCTTTCTTTCTTTCTTTCTTTCTTTTTTTCTTTCTTTTTCCCCTCCTTCCTTTCTTTCCTTCCTTCCTTTTACTCCCCCTTTTCTTTCCTTCTTTCTTTCCTTCTTTCTTTCTTTCTTTCTTTCTTTCTTTCTTTCTTTCTTTTTCTTTCTTTTTTTCTTTCTTTCCTCCTTTCTTTCTTTCTTTCTTTCTTTCTTTCTTTCTTTCTTTCTTTCTTTCTTTCTTTCTTTCCTTCCTTCCTTCTTCCTTCTTTCTTTTTCTTTCTTTCTTTCCTCCTTTCTTTCCTTCCTTCTTTCTTTCTTTCTTTATCTTTCTTTCTTTTTCTTTCTTTCTTTCTTTTTCTTTCTTTCTTTCTTTCTTTCTTTCCTTCTTTCTTTCTTTCTTTTCTTTCCTTCTTTCTTTCTTTCTTTCTTTTTTTTTCTTTCTTTCTTTCTTTCTTTCTTTCTTTCTTTCTCCTTTTTCTTTCTTTCCCTCCTTCCTTTCCTTCCTTCCTTCCTTGCTTTTTACTCCCCCTTTTCTTTCTTTCTTTCTTTCCTTTCTTTCTTTCTTTTCTTCCCTCCTTCCTTTCTTTCCTTCCTTGCTTTTTACTCCCCCTTTTCTTTCCTTCTTTCTTTCCTCCTTTCTTTCCTTCTTTCTTTCTTTCCTCCCTCCCTTCTTTCTTTTTGTTTCTTTTTCCTTTTTTCTTCCTTTTTTCTTTCTTTCTAGTTTCTTCCTTCCTTCCTTCCTTTCTCTTTCTTTCTTTCTTTCTTTCTTTCTTTCTTTCTTTCTTTTTCTTTCTTTTTTTCCCCTCCTTCCTTTCTTTCCTTCCTTTTTACTCCCCCTTTTCTTTCCTTCTTTCTTTCCTTCCTTCTTTCTTTCTTTCTTTCTTTCTTTCTTTCTTTCTTTCTTTCTTTCTTTCTTTCTTTCTTTTTCTTTCTTTTTTTCTTTCTTTCCTCCTTTCTTTCTTTCTTTCTTTCTTTCTTTCTTTCTTTCTTTCTTTTCTTTCCTTCCTTCCTTCTTCCTTTTTCTTTCTTTCTTTCCTCCTTTCTTTCCTTCCTTCTTTCTTTCTTTCTTTCTTTCTCCCTTTTCTTTCTTTCCCTCCTTCCTTTCCTTCCTTCCTTCCTTTTACTCCCCCTTTTCTTTCTTTCCTTCCTTCTTTCTTTCTTTTTTTTCCCTCCTTCCTTTCTTTCCTTCCTTGCTTTTTACTCCCCCTTTTCTTTCCTTCTTTCTTTCTTTCCTCCTTTCTTTCCTTCTTTCTTTCTTTCCTTCCTTCCTTCTTTCTTTTTCTTTCTTTCTCCTTTTTTCTTCCTTTTTTCTTTCTTTCTAGTTTCTTCCTTCCTTCCTTCCTTCCTTCCTTCCTTCCTTCCTTCCTTTGTTTCTTTCTTTCTTTCTTTTTCTTTCTTTTTCCCCTCCTTCCTTTCTTTCCTTCCTTCCTTTTTACTCCCCCTTTTCTTTCCTTCTTTCTTTCCTTCCTTCTTTCTTTCTTTCTTTTTTCTTTCTTTCTTTCTTTCTTTCTTTCTTTTTCTTTCTTTCTTTCCTTCTTTCCTTCTTTCTTTCTTTCTTTCTTTTCTTTCCTTCCTTCTTTCTTTCTTTTTCTTTCTTTCTTTCCTTCTTTCTTTCTTTCTTCATTTTTCTTTCTTTCTTTCTCTCTTTCTTCCTTTTTCTTTCTTTCTTTCTTTCTTTCTTTCTTTCTTTCTTTTCTTTCCTTCCTTCCTTCTTTCTTGCTTGCTTGCTTTCTTCCTTTTTCTTTCTTTCTTTCTTTCTCTCTTTCTTCCTTTTTCTTTCTTTCTTTCCTTCTTTTTTTCTTTTCTTTTCTTTTGGAGGTCATCTAGTCCAACCCCTGCTCTTATAGGAGGCCCTTACAGAGTGACAGAGTTTAAAGGGACTTTTGGAGGTCATCTAGTCCAACCCTCTGTTCTTATAGGAGACTCTTACAGAGTGAGAGAGTTTAAAGGGACATTTGGAGGTAATCCAGTCCAACCCCCTGCTCTTATAGGAGACTTACGGAGTGATAGACTTTAAAGGCACTTTTAGAGGTCATCTAGTCCAACCCCCCTGCTCTTATAGGAGACTCTTCCAGAGTGACAGAGTTTCTTTTCTTTTCTTTTCTTTTCTTTTCTTTTCTTTTCTTTCTTTCTTTCTTTCTTTCCTTCTTTCTTTCTTTCTCTTTCTTTCTTTCTTTCTTTCTTTCCTTCCTTCCTTCTTTCTTTTCTTTTCTTTTCTTTTCTTCCTTTCTTTCCTTCTTTCTTTCTTTCCTTCTATCTTTCTTTCTTTCCTTCCTTGCTTTCTTCCTTCTTTCTTTCCTTCTTTTCTTTTCTTTTCTTTCTTTCTTTTCTTCCTTCTTTCTTTTCTTTTCTTTCCTTCTTTTCTTTCTTTCTTTCTTTCTTTATCTTTCTTTCTTTCTCTTTCTTTCTTTCTTTCTTTCCTTCCTTCCTTTCTTTTCTTTTCTTTCTTTCCTTCTTTCTTTCTCTTTGTTCTTTTTTTTCTTTCTTTTTCTTTTCTTTTCTTTTCTTTCTTTCCCTTTCTTTTTTCTTTTCTTTCTTTCTTTCCTTCTTTCTTTCCTTCTTTTTTCTTTCCTTCCTTCCTTCCTTCTTTCTTTCTTTATTTTCTTTTTTTCTTTTCTTTCTTTCTTTCCTTCTTCTTTCTTTCCTTCCTTCCTTCCTTCTTTCTTTCTTTATTTTCTTTTTCTTTTCTTTCTTTCTTTCTCCTTCTTTCTTTCTTTGTTTCTTTCCTTCTTTCTTTCCTTCCTTCTTTCTCTCTTTCCTTCTCGCTTTCGTTCTGTCTTTCTTTCCTTCTTTCTTTCGTTCCTTCTTTCTTTCTTTCTTTCCTTCTTTCCTTCCTTCCTTCCTTCCTTCCTTCCTTCCTTCTTTCTTTCTTTCTTTCTTTCTTTCTTTCTTTCTTTCTTTCTTTCTTTCTTTCTTTCTTTCTTTCTTTCTTTCTTTCTTTCTTTTATAGTTTCTTTCTTTTTTTCTTTCTTTCTTTGTTTTTTTCTTTCTTTCTTTCTTTTTTTCTTTCTTTGAAGCGGCGGAACTCCTTGCCACCCGAAACGGCAGGTGTCGGCTCCATCCCAGGAGCCTTTTCCAGAAGAGACTGGGCTGCCCCTCTGGTCAGAAATGGGGGGTCCCCTTGCTTTGAGCAGGGAGAAGTTGGACTAGATGCCCTCCCAGGGTCCCTTCCCACTTGGGGATTCCGTTCAGCCCCTTCCTGCTCGGGGGGGTCAGACTAGATGACCTCCCAGGTCCCTTCCAACTCAGTGATTCTGTCATTCTCTAAGAGTCCCCTTGCTTTGAGCAGGGGGGGTCAGACTAGATGCTTTCCCGAGGTCCCTTCCCACGCTGCTGTCCCCTGATCCTGGTCAGGATCTCTTCCTTAAGCAGCGGGGTCAGACTAGACGACCTCCGAGGTCCCTTCCCCACTCTTGTCCTTCTATGATTCTCTAAGGATCTCCTTCTCGACTGGGGTGTTTGTGTCAGACTAGATGCCCTCCGAGGTCCCTTCCCCACTCGGTGATTCCGTGGCGCCTCCTGCTCGGGGTGTGTGTGTCAGACTAGATGTCCTCCGAGGTCCCTTCCCTCCCTGTCCTTCTATGATGGTGTGGGGGGCCGGACTAGACGACCTCCCAGGTCCCTTCTTCCCTCCCTGTCCTTCTATGATGGTGTAAGGAGGGGTCGGACTAGATGACCTCCCAGGTCCCTTCCCTCCCTGTCCTTCTATGATGGTATAAGGGGGTCAGACTGAGATGACCTCCCAGGTCCCTTCCCACTCGGGATTCCGTTCAGCCCCTTCCTGCTCGGGGTTGGACTAGAGCACCTCCCAGGTCCCTTCTTCCCTCCCTGTCCTTCTATGATGGTGTAAGGAGGGGTCTAGATGACCTCCCAGGTCCCTTTCCTCCCTGTCCTTCTATGATGGTGTGGGGGGTCGGACTAGATGACCTCCCAGGTCCCTTTCCCTCCCTGTCCTTCTATGATGGTGTAGGGGGGTCAGACTAGATGACCTCCCAGGTCCCTTCCCTCCCTGTCTTTCTATAATGGTGTAGGGGTCAGACTAGACGAACTCCCAGGTCCCTTCCCTCCCTGTCCTTCTATGATGGTGTGTGGGGGGTCAGACTAGACGACCTCCCAGGTCCTTCTTCCCTCCCTGTCCTTCTATGATGGTATAAGGGGTCAGACTGAATGACCTCCTGCTCCCTTCCCTCCTGTCCTTCTATGATGGTGTAAGGGGTCAGACCAGATGACCTCCCAGGTCCCTTCCCTCCCTGTCCTTCTATGATGGTGTGTGTGGGGGTCAGACTGACGACCTCCCAGGTCCTTCTTCCCTCCCTGTCCTTCTATGATGGTATAGGGGGGTCAGACTAGATGACCTCCCTGCTCCCTTCCCTCCCTGTCCTTCTATGATGGTGTAAGGGGGTCAGACCAGATGACCTCCCAGGTCCCTTCCCTCCCTGTCCTTCTATGATGGTGTGGGGGGGGTCAGACTAGACGACCTCCCAGGTCCCTTCTTCCCTCCCTGTCCTTCTATGATGGTATAAGGGGGGTCAGACTAGATGACCTCCCTGCTCCCTTCCCTCCCTGTCCTTCTATGATGGTGTAAGGGGGGGTCAGACCAGATGACCTCCCAGGTCCCTTCCCTCCCTGTCCTTCTATGATGGTGTGGGGGGTCAGACTAGACGACCTCCCAGGTCCCTTCTTCCCTCCCTGTCCTTCTATGATGGTATAAGGGGGGTCAGACTAGATGACCTCCCTGCTCCCTTCCCTCCCTGTCCTTCTATGATGGTGTAAGGGGGGTCAGACCAGATGACCTCCCAGGTCCCTTCCCTCCCTGTCCTTCTATAATGGTGTAGGGGGTCAGACTAGACGACCTCCCAGTTCCCATCCCTCCCTGTCGTTCTATGATGGTGTAGGGGGGTCAGACTAGACGACCTCCCAGGTCCCTTCCCTCCCTGTCCTTCTATGGATTGTGTAAGGGGGGGTCAGACTAGATGACCTCCCAGGTCCCTTCCCTCCCTGTCTTTTCTTTCTTTCTTTCTTTCTTTCTTTCTTTCTTTCTTTCTTTCTTTCTTTCTTTCTTTCTTTTCTGTCCTTCCTTCCTTTTTCTTTTTCTTTCTTTCTTTCCTTTCTTTCTTTCCTTCCTTCTTTCCTTTCTTTCTTTCTTTCTTTCTTTCCTTCTTTCTTTTCTTTTCTTTCTTTCATTCCTTCTTTCTTTCTTTTCTGTCCTTCCTTCCTTCCTTCCTTCCTTCCTTCCTTCCTTCCTTCCTTCCTTCTTTCTTTCTTTCTTTCTTTCTTTCCTTCCTTCTTTCTTTTCTTTCTTTCCTTCCTTCCTTCTTTCCCTTTCTTTCTTTCCTTCCTTCCTTCTTTCCCTTTCTTTCTTTCCCTTCCCTCCCTGTCCTTCTATGGATGGTGTAAGGATCTCCTCCTTGACCGGGGTCAGATCAGATGACCTCCCAGGTCCCTTCTTCCCTCCCTGTACTTCTATGGATGGTGTAAGGATCTCCTTCTTGACCGGGGGTCAGATCAGATGACCTCCCAGGTCCCTTCTTCCCTTCCTGTACTTCTATGGATGGTGTAAGGATCTCCTTCTTGACCGGGAGGTCAGACTAGACGACCTCCCAGGTCCCTTCTCCCTGTCCTTCTATGGTTCTGTCAGGATCTCCTCCTTGACCGGGGGGTCAGATTAGACGACCTCCCAGGTCCCTTCTCTCCCTGTCCTTCTATGGTTCTGTCAGGATCTCCTTCTTGACCGGGGGGGTCAGATTAGACGACCTCCCAGGTCCCTTCCCTCCCTGTCCTTCTATGGTGGTGTAAGGATCTCCCTCTCGACCAGCGGGGGTCAGACTAGATGTCCTACCAGGTGCCTGGTCCGTGGAGACCAGAGGGTAAGCTTGTGACGCCTGTATTTTCCGTCGGGGGATGGAAGCTGTCCCTACTACCGGCTTCTGGGGGGAACGGTGCCGGGTTCGAAACGAACCGGTAGTAAATTTCCGGGAGGGGGGCCCTGCACCCCCCCCTTAAAAAATCAGAAGAGTATCTTGCGTGTTTCTCTTCTTCCTCCTCGGCTGAGCCTCAGTCTTATTTTTGTGTGTGTGTGTGTGTGGTTTTACTACCAGGTCGTTCGAACCGGTGCAAAGCGATAGCATACTACTACTACTACTACTACTACTACTATTACTACTACTACTACTACTACTGGTTTCTCTTCTTCCTCCTCTCGGCTGAGCCTCAGTCTTATTTTTTGTGTGTGTGTGTGTGGTTTTACTACCAGGTCGATTCGAACCGATTGCAAAGCGATAGCATACTACTACTACTACTACTACTACTACTACTACTACTACTACTACTACTACTGGTTTCTCTTCTTCCTCCTCTCGGCTGAGCCTCAGTCTTATGTGTGTGTGTGTGTGTGTGTGTGTGTGTGTGTGTGTGTGGTTTACTACCAGGTCGTTTGAACCGGTGCAAAGCGATAGCATACTACTACTACTACTACTACTACTACTACTACTACTACTACTACTACTACTATTACTACTGGTTTCTCTTCTTCCTCCTCTCGGCTGAGCCTCAGTCTTATTTTTGGGTGTGTGTGTGTGGTTTTACTACCAGGTCGTTCGAACCGGTGCAAAGCGATAGCATACTACTACTACTACTACTACTACTACTACTACTACTACTACTACTACTACTGGTTTCTCTTCTTCCTCCTCTCGGCTGAGCCTCAGTCTTATTTGTGTGTGTGTGTGTGTGTGGTTTTACTACCAGGTCGTTCGAACCGGTGCAAAGCGATAGCATACTGCTGCTACTACTACTACTACTACTACTACTACTACTACTACTACTACTACTGGTTTCTCTTCTTCCTCCTCTCGGCTGAGCCTCAGTCTTATTTTTGTGTGTGTGTGTGTGGTTTTACTACCAGGTCGTTCGAACCGGTGCAAAGCGATAGCATACTGCTACTACTACTACTACTACTACTACTACTACTACTACTACTACTACTACTGGTTTCTCTTCTTCCTCCTCTCGGCTGAGCCTCAGTCTTATTTGTGTGTGTGTGTGTGTGTGTGTGTGGTTTTACTACCAGGTCGTTTGAACCAGTGCAAAGCGATAGCATACTACTACTACTACTACTACTACTACTACTACTACTACTACTACTACTACTGGTTTCTCTTCTTCCTCCTCTCTGCTGAGCCTCAGTCTTATTTTTTGGGTGTGTGTGTGTGGTTTTACTACCAGGTCGTTCGAACCGGTGCGAAGTGATAGCATACTACGACGACGACGACTACTACTGGTTTGTGATCTCCAGGCCTTTCATCCTCTGAGTTGCTGTTTCTCGGTGGTTGTTCCAAAAAGTCGCAACCTCTCTGGGGTGGGATGGGGGAAGTAATGTGGTGAGCAAACCTGGAGGGGGCATTCCCAGTTGGGGGCCTTACTACTACGGCTTTACAAAAGGGGTGGGATTCGTTTCTCTTCTTCCTCCTCCCTGCTGAGCCTCAGTCTTATTTTTTGGTGTGTGTGTCTGTCTGTCTGTGTGGTTTTACTACAGGTTGTTCGAACCGGTGTGAACCAATAGCAAACTACTACTACTACTACTGCTGCTGCTACTGGTTTGTGATCTCCAGGCCTTTCATCCTCTGAGTTGCTGTTTCTCGGTGGTTGTTCCAAAAAGTCGCAACCTCTCGGGGGGGCGGAAGTAATGTGATGAGCAAACCTGGAGGGGGCATTCCCAGTTGGGGGCCTTACTACGGCGTTACAAAGCGGTGGGATTCAAACTGTTTCCCAAGCGGTGCTGTGGGCGTGGCTTAGGGGGTGGGTGGGGTGGGTGGGCGTGGCTTGGTGGTCCTGTTATCGACTGGGCGTGTGCCAACTCAACCTCCCTCCCATCGAGGCACGCAATCTCCTCGCCTGTCGTAAGTGTGAAAAAAGGGTCGTAAGTCCCGTTTGTTTGAAGGTTCCCTCCACACGAGTAAAGTACTAGCCAAAAAAAAGGGGTTGGGGCGGAAAAAAAAAATACTCCAGAGAGGTTCCTCAGACAGGAAGTCTACTCCTGCCAAGGATGTAGTAAGGGGTTAACGGAGAGGCGGTTTGTGTAAGCAACCCCAGATTGTTTCCTTCCCGCCTTCCTGACAGGATTAGCCCTATCATTTCTCCTAACAACCAGTTCTCCGAACTCCTTAGAAGGTTTACAACTGGTCCTTGCCCAGGAGGTGCAAACCAGTAATCCCACCCCACCCCACCCCCCGGTGCTAACCCTCCCCATTGCCCTCGGCCTTTATTGACGCCCTGGCTTTGCCTAGGTGGTATGTTCCTTGTGGACTGGGCAGAACTCCGCCTCCCTCGAAGGGAGGGGTTCTCCGCCTTTCCCCTTTGGAGTAGTTGCTTACAAAGGGGGCTTACAAACTAGCCTTTTCCTCAACCAAACAATAGGGCTGCCTTGCGGACTCTCTAGGAGGAAGAGGAGGAGTTGCCAACTACGGCGAAAGGGGAGGGGTCTCGTCGATCCCAACGGTCGGCAACCGCTGGCTCTGGAGCCGCATGGGGCTCTTTTTGCCCTCTTGCCCGTCAGCAACCACGATGGATCCGGATGTCGGTTGGGAGACGTAGAGGAAAAAGGGACTTCCGGTCGGTAGAGGAAAAGGGAGGCCGCGCTAGGAGGAGACTCTATGGTGGGGTGATTGGACTTCTGGTCAGTAGGGGGAAAGGGTCGCCGCGCTAGGAGGAGACTCGATGGTGGGGGGACTGAACTTCCGGTCGGTAGGGAAAAGGGACACCGCGCTAGGAGGAGACTCTATGGTTGGGGACTGGACTTCCGGTCGGCGGAGGAAAAGGGACGTCGCGCGAGGAGGAGACTCTATGGTGGGGGGACTGGACGTCCGGTCGGCAGGGGAAAAAGGATGCCGTGCTAGGAGGAGACTCTATGGTTGGGGGACTGGACTTCCAGTCGGCAGGGAAAAGGGACGCCGCGCGAGGAGGAGACTCTATGGTGGGGGAATGGACGTCCAGTTGGCAGGGAAAAGGGACGTCGCGCGAGGAGGAGACTCTATGGTGGGGGGACTGGACTTCCGGTCGGTAGGGGGAAAGGGACACCGCGCTAGGAGGAGACTCTATGGTGGGGGAAATGGACTTCCGGTTGGCAAGGGAAAAGGGGCGTCGCGCGAGGAGGAGACTCTATGGTGGGGGGACTGGACGTCCGGTCGGTAGGGGAAAAGGGACGCCGCGCTAGGAGGAGACTCGATGGTGGGGGGACTGGACTTCCGGTTGGCAAGGGAAAAGGGACGCTGTGCTCGGAGGAGACTCGATGGTGGGGGGACTGGACTCCTGATCCCTAATCCTAAAACAAAGCTTTCGATTGCACACCCCCAAAAAATTTTATTGCGTGATTTGTCGATTTCCGATACAATCCCCCCGCGATCAACGTCTACCCACCCCTTGATTTCCTGCCACCCTAAAGAAAGACTTCCCTTCCGTCCCCCCAAGACAGCTCGTCCTCAACGTTGCGACCGCCGCAGCACCCAACATGTCCGCCCGTTCCGCGAGACACGGGCGGAGCAAGTTTCCTCCCACTTCATTTGACGACCTTCCTCGCTGCCCTTTGGCCTCAGGGAATCCCGGCGGTTGTTTCCACGAGGAACACGGTCGTTTAAGTGAGCCTTGGCCTCCCCTGAAAGGCATTGGGTGAAAAAACCCTCCGGGGGCGCCGCGCCCGTCCTTCGACGCGAGTCGGCGTTGAATCCAAGAGCCGGCCGGAATTCCGACTGAGTCGAAACCCAGGCAGGCAGGCGGGCCCAAAAGGGGCATGTTGGAAACAGGTGGAAAACGCGGATTCCTCGGTCGCGTTGTCTTCCGGCCCATCGCAACTTGGCCCACTCAAACGGACGGTCGTTGATCGAGGACGAGCTGTCGTCGCCATTTTTTTTTGTCGTTGAGCCGCCGGTAATCTTGTCCGGAGGATCAAAAGAGAGAGAGAGAGAAAGAGAAAACGAGAGAGAGCGAGAGACAGATGGGATTTTTTGTCCGCCGCGGATGGTTCTGCTCCTTCCTTCGTCAGGATGTTGTCTTTCTCGATGGCCGACGGGGCTCCGGGCCGGAAGGAGACACCCCTCCCCCCCCCACCGAAGGAAGGGCGTCTCCGTCGATTAGTGACCTGCACAGGTGGACACAAAGAGAGGGTGCGAGTCAAAGAGGGGAACGTAGCAGTGAGGGAAAGATGGATGCCAAGGATTTATTTATTCATTTTCTTTTCTTTCTCTCTCTCTCTCTCTCTTTCCTCCTTTCCCTCCTTGTTTTTCTTTTTTGTTCCTTCTTTTTCCTTCCCTTCTTTCTTTCTCTTCCCTTCCTTCCTTCCTTCCTTCCTTCCTTCCTTCCTTCCTGTTTCTTTCCTCCTCTGCCCTTTCTCCCTTCCTCC
Organism: Notechis scutatus; assembly: GCF_049901735.1. Lineage (NCBI taxonomy): Eukaryota > Metazoa > Chordata > Lepidosauria > Squamata > Elapidae > Notechis > Notechis scutatus. The sequence continues at coordinate 80,167 of NW_028263172.1, forward strand.
CCTCCTGTCTTATTTTTCTTCTCTTTCCTTTCTTCTTGCCCCTCTCCCTCAATTCTTCCTTTCTCCTCCTTCCTTCTTTCTTTCCTCCCTCCCTCCCTCCTTCCTTCCTTCCTTCCTTCCTTCCTTCCTTCCTTCCTTCCTGTTTCTTTCCTCCTCTGCCCTTTCTCCCTTCCTCCCCTCATCTTATTTTTCTTCTCTTTCCTTTCTTCTTGCCCCTCTCCCTCCATTCTTCCTTTCTCCTCCTTCCTTCTTTCTTTCCTCCCTCCCTCCTTCCTTCCTCCCTCCCTTCCTTCCTTCCTTCCTTCCTGTTTTTTCCTCCTCTGCCCTTTCTCCCTTCCTCCCCTCATCTTATTTTTCTTCTCTTTCCTTTCTTCTTGCCCCTCTCCCTCGATTCTTCCTTTCTCCTCCTTCCTTCTTTCTTTCCTCCCTCCCTCCCTTCCCTTCCTTCCTTCCTTCCTTCCTTCCTTCCTTCCTTCCTTCCTTCCTTCCTTCCTTCCTGTTTCTTTCCTCCTCTGCCCTTTCTCCCTTCCTCCCCTCATCTTATTTTTCTTCTCTTTCCTTTCTTCTTGCCCCTCTCCCTCAATTCTTCCTTTCTCCTCCTTCCTTCTTTCTTTCCTCCCTCCCTTCCTTCCTCCTCCCTCCTTCCTTCCTTCCTTCCTTTCTTCCTTCCTGTTTCTTTCCTCCTCTGCCCTTTCTCCCTTCCTCCCCTCATCTTATTTTTCTTCTCTTTCCTTTCTTCTTGCCCCTCTCCCTCGATTCTTCCTTTCTCCTCCTTCCTTCTTTCTTTCCTTCCTCCCTCCTCCTCCTTCCTTCCTTCCTTCCTTCCTTCCTTCCTTCCTGTTTCTTTCCTCCTCTGCCCTTTCTCCCTTCCTCCCCTCATCTTATTTTCTTCTCTTTCCTTTCTTCTTGCCCCTCTCCCTCAATTCTTCCTTTCTCCTCCTTCCTTCTTTCTTTCCTCCCTCCCTTCCTTCCTTCCTTCCTTCCTTCCTTCCTTCCTTCCTTCCTTCCTTCCTTCCTTCCTTCCTGTTTCTTTCCTCCTCTGCCCTTTCTCCCTTCCTCCCCTCCTGTCTTATTTTTCTTCTCTTTCCTTACTTCTTGCCCCTCTCCCTCGATTCTTCCTTTCTCCTCCTTCCTTCTTTCTTTCTTTCCTTCCTTCCTCCCTCCTCCCTTCCTTCCTTCCTTCCTTCCTTCCTTCCTTCCTTCCTTCCTTCCTGTTTCTTTCCTCCTCTGCCCTTTCTCCCTTCCTCCCCTCCTCTTATTTTTCTTCTCTTTCCTTTCTTCTTGCCCCTCTCCCTCAATTCTTCCTTTCTCCTCCTTCCTTCTTTCTTTCCTCCCTCCCTCCCTCCCTCCCTCCCTTCCTTCCTTCCTTCCTTCCTTCCTTCCTTCCTTCCTTCCTTCCTTCCTTCCTTCCTTCCTTCCTTCCTGTTTCTTTCCTCCTCTGCCCTTTCTCCCTTCCTCCCCTCATCTTATTTTCTTCTCTTTCCTTTCTTCTTGCCCCTCTCCCTCAATTCTTCCTTTCTCCTCCTTCCTTCTTTCTTTCCTCCCTCCCTCCCTCCCTCCCTTCCTGTTTCTTTCCTCCTCTGCCCTTTCTTCTCTTCCTCCCCTCCTTTCTTATTTTTCTTCTCTTTCCTTTCTTCTTGCCCCTCCCTCCATTCTTCCTTTCTCCTCCTTCCTTCTTTCTTTCCTCCTTCCCTCCCTCCCTCCCTCCCTCCCTTCCTTCCTTCCTTCCTCCCTCCCTCCCTTCCTTCCTTCCTTCCTTCCTTCCTTCCTTCCTTCCTTCCTTCCTTCCTTCCTTCCTTCCTGTTTCTTTCCTCCTCTGCCCTTTCTCCCTTCCTCCCCTCATCTTATTTTTCTTCTCTTTCCTTACTTCTTGCCCCTCTCCCTCCATTCTTCCTTTCTCCTCCTTCCTTTTCTTTCCTTTCTTCCTTCCTTCCTCTCTTCCTTCCTTCCTCTCTTCCTTCCTTCCTTCCTTCTTTCCTTCCTTCCTTTTCTTTCTTTGTATTCCTTCTCTTTCCTTCCCTCCTAGGGTTCTTCTTGGAGAGAAGAAGGAATGAAAAAAGAAAAACAAGGAAGGAAGGAAGGAAAAAAAGAGAGAGAGAGGAAGGGAGAGAGAGAGAGAGAGAGAGAGAGAGAGAGAGAGAGAAACGTGCCTACCGTCCCTGTCCTATTGTTTCTTTTTATATTTTTCTTATATGTGCCCATTTCATGGATTCATAACTATGTATATACTTATACCGTTGTGCGCTCATTCTCCTCACGGGGAATTACCTCAGCAGAGGTAATTTTTTTACTCTGCAGTGTATCTGTGTGTATCACTACGTCTCCCGGTGTGCGCTCATTCTCCTCATGACGGGGAATTACCTCAACAGAGGTAATTTTATTTTACTCTACAGCGTATCATTCTCCTCACGACGGGTAATTACCTCAGCAGAGGTAATTTTATTTTACTCTACAGTGTATCTGAGGCAATTTTTTTACTCTACAGTGTACCTGTGTGTATCACTACATCTCCCAGTGTGCGCTCATTCTCCTCACGATGGGGAATTACCTCAGCAGAGGTAATTTTTTTTTACTCTACAGTGTATCTGTGTGTATCGCTACGTCTCCCGGTGTGCGCTCATTCTCCCCACAACGGGGAATTACCTCAACAGAGGTAATTTTATTTTACTCTACAGCGTATCATTCTCCTCATGACAGGGAATTACCTCAGCAGAGGTAATTTTATTATACTCTACAGTGTATCTGAGGCAATTTTTTTACTCTACAGTGTACCTGTGTGTATCACTACATCTCCCAGTGTGCGCTCATTCTCCTCACGATGGGGAATTACCTCAGTAGAGGTAATTTTTTTTACTTTACAGTGTATCTGTGTGTATCGCTACGTCTCCCGGTGTGCGCTCATTCTCCCCACAACGGGAATTACCTCAACAGAGGTAATTTTTATTTTACTCTACAGCGTATCATTCTCCTCATGACAGGGAATTACCTCAGCAGAGGTAATTTTATTATACTCTACAGTGTATCTGAGGCAATTTTTTTACTCTACAGTGTACCTGTGTGTATCACTACATCTCCCAGTGTGCGCTCATTCTCCTCACGACGGGAATTACCTCAGCAGAGGTAAAATTTTTTTACTTTACAGTGTATCTGTGTGTATCGCTACGTCTCCCGGTGTGCGCTCATTCTTCTCACGACGGGAAATTACCTCAACAGAGGCATTTTTTTTACTCTACAGCGTATCATTCTCCTCATGACGGGGAATTACCTCAGCAGAGGTAATTTTATTTTACTCTGGTGTATCTGAGGCAATTTTTTTACTCTACAATGTACCTGTGTGTATCACTACATCTCCCAGTGTGCGCTCATTCTCCTCACGACGGGGAATTACCTCAGCAGAGGTAATTTTTTTTTACTTTACAGTGTATCTGTGTGTATCGCTACGTCTCCCGGTGTGCGCTCATTCTCCTCATGACGGGAAATTACCTCAACAGAGGCATTTTTTTTACTCTACAGTGTATCATTCTCCTCACGATGGGGAATTACCTCAGCAGAGGTAATTTTTTTACTCTACAGTGTATCTGAGGCAATTTTTTTACTCTACAGTGTACCTGTGTGTATCACTACATCTCCCGGTGTGCGCTGATTCTCCTCACGACGGGGAATTATCTCAAAAGAAGAGGGGGTAGTAACCCCGTCAGTTACCTTTCAGGACTACATCGCAGTTAAAGCGGCTGTAGACGCCCCGGGATTCTAATCGGACGACAACCCCCTTGGGGCCCTTGCCGTGGTGGGTCACAGCAAACTTCTCGTAGGGCGGGATGAGGACCTCCCTTTCCTGCGAGTAGTACGAGAGGTCGTAAATGGGCACGCCGTGACAGGTCTTGATGGAGAAGAAGGTGTCCTGCCCGAAGTTTTGAGCCACCGCTTTGAGCAACGACGCCGACGTGAACTGCCCAAAGCGGACGGCCTGCTTGTAGTGGGCCTTGAACTTGATGCCTTTGACCCCGCGGAAGACCTCGTAGCATTTGCCCGGAACCTTCCGGATCTTCATCACCTTGGTGAGGAGGAAGTGGAAATCCTTGAAGGGAAATTGGTTGTAAGCCTGTTGGGATTGCCCGCCGACGCGGACGGCGCGGTTGAAATCGCTGTACAGGCCGCTGGCCATGGTGTACGCCACCACGGCGGTGCCGTAGATGGGAGGGATGGAGCCGGCGACGCTTTGGCTAAGTTGGGCCCAGTGCCATTGGGCCGTTTTCCAGGTGGGCCAATATTTCGGCGGGACGGGAACATATCCGGGCGTCTGCACCTTCAGCTCTCTCTTAGCGCCGCAGCCGTGGAACTGGTCGTCCACCGAATTCTTGGCCATGTCGAGGGGAATCTTTTGCAGACCCCAGAGCTGTCCGAGAAAAAGAAGGACACGAAGTTAATATCAGTTGTTTTGTTTGCTCTTGTGTTGTGTTCTCTCTCTTTCTCTCTCTTTCTCTCTCTCTTTCTCTCTCTCTCTGTCTCTCTTTCTCTCTCTGTCTCTCTCTTCTCTCTCTCTCTTTCTCTCTCTCTTTCTCTCTCTCTCTTTCTCTCTCTCTTTCTCTCTGTTTCTCTCTCTCTTTCTCTCTCTTTCTCTCTCTCTTTCTCTCTCTCCATGTCTCTCTCTCTCTCTCTCTTTCTCCC
>NW_028263172.1:92334-96693 GCF_049901735.1 Notechis scutatus
GCAAGGGTTAGTAGGTCAGCAGGGGTTGGGCTAGATGATCTCCCAGGTCCCCTGCAAGGGTTAGTCAGTCAGCAGGGGTTGGGCTAGATGACCTCCCAGGTCCCCTGCAAGTGTTAGTCGGTCAGCAGGGGTTGGGCTAGATGACCTCCCAGGTCCCCTGCAAGGGTTAGTCGGTCAGCAGGGGTTGGACTAGATGACCTCCAAGGTCCCCTTCCAACTCTCTCATTCCATGAACTCTGTAAGGGAACTCCTGTTCGAGCAGGGGTTGGGCTAGATGACCTCTAATGGTCCCCCTCCCACAGTGATGCTGTTCAAGATCACCTCCTGGAGCAGGGGGGGTTGGGCTAGATGACCTCTCATGGTCCCCTCCAACTGTTATTTCTGTTCAAGATCTCCTCCTGGAGCAGGGGTTGGGCTAGATGACCTCTAATGGTCCCCTCCAACTGTTATTTCTGTTCAAGATCACCTCCTGGAGCAGGGGTTGGGCTAGATGACCTCTCATGGTCCCCTCCAACTGTTATTTCTGTTCAAGATCACCTCCTGGAGCAGGGGGTTGGGCTAGATGACCTCTCATGGTCCCCTCCAACTGTTATTTCTGTTCAAGATCACCTCCTGGAGCAGGGGTTGGGCTAGATGACCTCTCATGGTCCCCCTCCCACAGTGATGCTGTTCAAGATCACCTCCTGGAGCAGGGGGGGTTGGGCTAGATGACCTCTCATGGTCCCCTCCAACTGTTATTTCTGTTCAAGATCTCCTCCTGGAGCAGCGGGTTGGGGTAGATGACCTCTAAGGTCCCCTCCAACTGTTATTTCTGTGAAAGATTGTGTGTTTTGTGTGTTTTTGTGTTTCTGTGTGTAATTTTGTGTGTTTTTGTGTGTCTCTGTGTGTGTTTTTGTGTGTGTTTTTGTGTGTCTGTGTGTGTTTTTGTGTGTTTGTGTGTTTTTTTGTGTGGGGAGGGTCGCAGGAGGGCTGGATGACTATATTCCATTCCATTTTCTATTCCATTCTATTCTACTCTATTCTAGAAGAAAAGAGAATAGAATAGAATAGAATAGAATAGAATAGAATAGAATAGAATAGAATAGAATAGAATAGAAAATGGAATAGAAGAGAAGAGAAGAAGAGAAGAGAAAATGGAATAGAATAGAATAGAATAGAATAGAATAGAATAGAATAGAATAGAATAGAATAGAATAGAATAGAAATAGAGGAATAGAATAAAATAAAGAATAGAATAGAATAGAATAGAATAGAATAGAATAGAATAGAATAGAATAGAATAGAATAGAATAGAATAGAATAGAATAGAATAGAATAAGAACAGAATTCTACTCTATATTCTATTCTATTCTATTCTATTTTATTTTATTATATTTTCTTCTCTTCTCTTCTATTATTCTCTTCTCTTCTCTTTTATTTTCTTCTCTTCTCTTCTATTATTCTATTCTATTCTATTCTATTCTATTCTGTTCTATTCTATTCTATTTTATTCTATACTATTCTATTCTATTCTATTCTATTCTATTCTATTCCATTTTCTATTCTATTCTATTCTGTTCTGTTCTATTCTATTCTATTCTATTCTATTCTATTCTATTCTATTCTATTCTATTCCATTTTCTATTCTATTCTATTCTATTCTATTCTGTTCTGTTCTATTCTATTCTATTCTATTCTATTCTATTCTATTCTATTCTATTCTATTCTGTTCCATTCTATTCTATTCTATTCTATTCTATTCTATTCTATTCTATTCTATTCTATTCTATTCTATTCTATTCTATTCTATTCCATTTTCTATTCTATTCTATCCTATTCTATTCTATTCTGTTCTGTTCTGTTCTGTTCTATTCTATTCTATTCTATTCTATTCTATTCTATTCCATTTTCTATTCTATTCTATTCTATTTTATTCTGTTCTGTTCTGTTCTATTCTATTCTATTCTATTCTATTCTATTCTATTCTATTCTATTCTATTCTATTCTAGAATAAAGTAGAATAGAATAGAAAATGGAATAGAAGAGAAAAGAAAAGAAAATGGAATAGAATAGAACAGAACAGAACAGAACAGAACAGAACAGAACAGAAAATGAATCGAACAGAATAAATTAGAACGGAAGATTCTATTCCGAGGCAAAGAAGTTTCAGGTTCCTTTTCATCTCGACAACCACAACCACAACGACAATCGCGACCATCCTATCGGAGGCCTTACGTGCCTGCCTTTCTCGTGGCCTCCGGACCTTTCCGGAAGTCAAGTCCCTTGTGCGTTGGTCGCAACCCCGGCCTTTGCGTGGCCCACTTGTGCAAGACCTCGCCGGGGGGCAAAGGAGGAAGCGCGGCGCAGCGTTGACCTTCCCCATCGTGCCGGGCGTCACCATTGTGGTTCGAGGACAGGGAACCCAAACGCCTCGGTTGTCTCTTCCACAAGGAACCCGACCCGTCGTAGGCCTTTGTGGGTTTTTCAGACAGGTGTGGAAATGCTGGGCAAGGGGATCGGTGGGGTGGGGGGCAATGGGCCTCAAGCCATCCCATTCTACTCTACTCTATTCTATTCTATTCTATTCTATTCTATTCTATTCTATTCTATTCCATTTTCTATTCTATTCTATTCTATTCTATTCTATTCTATTCCATTTTCTATTCTATTCTATTCTATTCTATTCTATTCCATTCCATTCCATTCCATTCTATTCTATTCTTTATTCTATTCTATTCTATTCTATTCTAATTTTATTCTAATTATAATTAATTCTATTTATTCTATTCTACTGTTCTTCTATTCTGATTCTATTCTATTCTATTCTATTCTTTATTCTATTCTATTCTATTTCTATTCTATTCTATTCTATTCTATTCTATTCTATTTTCTATTCTATTCTATTCTATTCTATTCTATTCTATTCCATTTTCTATTCTATTCCTCTTCTCTTCTCTTCTCTTCTCTTCTCTTCTCTTCCATTTTCTATTCTATTCTATTCTATTCTATTCTATTCTCTTCTCTTCTCTTCTCTTCTATTCCATTTTCTATTCTGTTCTATTCTATTCTATTCCATTCCATTCCATATTCTATTCTATTCTATTCTCTCCTATTCTATTCCTATTCCTATTCTATTCTATTCTATTCTATTCTATTCTATTCTATTCTATTCTTTATTCTATTCTATTCTTTATTCTATTCTATTCCTGTATTTCTTTTTATTCTATTCTATTCCATTCCATTCCATTCCATTCCATATTCTATTCTATTCTATTCTATTCTATTCTATTCTATTCTATTCTATTCTATTCTATTCTATTCTATTCTATTCCATTCCATATTCTATTCTATTCTATTCTATTCTATTCTATTCTATTCTATTCTATTCTATTCTATTCTATTCTATTCTATTCTATTCTATTCTATTCTATTCTATTCTATTCTCTTCCATGTTCTGTTCTATTCTATTCTCTCCTATTCTCTCCTATTCTCTCCTATTCTATTCTATTCTATTCTATTCCATCCCATTCCATCCCATTCCATTCCATTCCATTCCATTCCATTCCATTCTATTCTTCTGTCCATCTCGATGGGGGGAATAGAACAGGAACTCCTCCCCTTTGTAGACGACTCTAAGCCGAGAGAAAGAGGCCAGCCACCCGAGGACAACCTCGGGGGTGAAGAACGATCTCCACCTCCTTGAACCCGAGGCCCCACCCAACAACCTGACATTTCATTGGGTGAAGAGCAGGGTGGGATTCTACCGGTTCGCACCCTATTCGCTAGAACCGGTTGTAAACCTTCTAAGCCGTTCGGAGAACCGGTTGTTGGAAGAAATGACAGGGCTAATCCTGTCAGGAAGGCAGGAAGGAAACATTCTGGGGTTGCTTACAGAAACTGCCTCTCCATTCACCCTTCCGGCGTTCTCGGCAGGAAGTCGACTTCCCGTCTCCGGAACCTCTCCGGAGTTATTTTTTCCCCATCCTTTTGCCCGTCCTTGGCTTTGGTGCGGAGTGACCCCCTCCTCCAAGTGACCAGAGCCCCGGACCAAGGGACTTACGACCGTTTTCTCACCCTTACGACCGACAGCGGCCTCCCCCTCCATCAACGAGAGGCCAGGCGCAGGAGATGCGGGCCTCGAAGGCCACGCCCGCCGAGAACACGGACACGCCCCAGCCGGGTCCGCCCGGGTCACGTGACACCCCTCCCCAAGCCACACCCACCCCCTAAGGCCATGCCCACAGAAACCCCGCCCCCTGGAGATAGGGCCGGGTCTAAGCGGCTAGGCAGGAAAAAAGACCGGCGTCGTGGCGGGAGACGGGGGATTCCACTCTGCAGTGCGGCTCAGCTGGCGATTAAAAACCAGGGGAATATAGGAGT
>NW_028263172.1:106793-111793 GCF_049901735.1 Notechis scutatus
ACCTCTCATGGTCCCCTCCCACAGTGATGCTGTTCAAGATCCCCTCCTGGAGCAGGGGTTTGGGCTAGATGACCTCTCATGGTCCCCCTCCCACAGTGATGCTGCTCAAGATCCCCTCCTGGAGCAGGGGGGTTGGGCTAGATGACCTCTCATGGTCCCCCTCCCACAGTGATGCTGTTCAAGATCCCCTCCTGGAGCAGGGGGGTTGGGCTAGATGACCTCTCATGGTCCCCCTCTTACAGTGATGCTGTTCAAGATCACCTCCTGGAGCAGGGGTTGGGCTAGATGACCTCTAAGGGTCCCCTGCCACGGTTAGTCGGTCAGCAGGGGGTTGGGCTAGATGACCTCTAAGGTCCCCTTCCAACTCTCTCATTCCATGAAGTCCGTAATGGAACTCCTGTTCGAGCAGCGGGTTGGGCTAGATGACCTCTAATGCTCCCCTCCAACTGTTATTTCTGTTCAAGATCTCCTCCTGGAGCAGGGGTTGGGCCAGATGACCTCCAAGGTCCCCTTCCAACTCTCTCATTCCATGAACTCTGTAAGGGAACTCCTGTTCGAGCAGCGGGTTGGGCTAGATGACCTCCAAGGTCCCCTGCAAGGGTTAGTAGGTCAGCAGGGGTTGGGCTAGATGATCTCCCAGGTCCCCTGCAAGGGTTAGTCAGTCAGCAGGGGTTGGGCTAGATGACCTCCCAGGTCCCCTGCAAGTGTTAGTCGGTCAGCAGGGGTTGGGCTAGATGATCTCCCAGGTCCCCTGCAAGGGTTAGTCGGTCAGCAGGGGGTTGGACTAGATGACCTCCAAGGTCCCCTTCCAACTCTCTCATTCCATGAACTCTGTAAGGGAACTCCTGTTCGAGCAGGGGGTTGGGCTAGATGACCTCTAATGGTCCCCCTCCCACAGTGATGCTGTTCAAGATCACCTCCTGGAGCAGGGGTTGGGCTAGATGACCTCTCATGGTCCCCCTCCTACAGTGATGCTTTTCAAGATCACCTCCTGGAGCAGGGGGTTGGGCTAGATGACCTCTAATGGTACCCCTCCCACAGTGATGCTGTTCAAGATCACCTCCTGGAGCAGGGGTTGGGCTAGATGACCTCTCATGGTCCCCCTCCTACAGTGATGCTGTTCAAGATCACCTCCTGGAGCAGGGGGGGTTGGGCTAGATGACCTCTCATGGTCCCCTCCAACTGTTATTTCTGTTCAAGATCTCCTCCTGGAGCAGCGGGTTGGGGTAGATGACCTCTAAGGTCCCCTCCAACTGTTATTTCTGTGAAAGATTGTGTGTTTTTGTGTTTCTGTGTGTAATTTTGTATGTTTTTGTGTGTCTCTGTGTGTATTTTTGTGTGTTTTTGTGTGTGTTTTTGTGTGTCTGTGTGTGTTTTTGTGTGGGGAGGGTCGCAGGAGGGCTGGATGACTATATTCCATTCCATTTTCTATTCCATTCTATTCTACTCTATTCTAGAAGAAAAGAGAAGAGAATAGGAGAGAATAGAAAATAGAATAGAATAGACTAGAATAGAATAGACTAGAATAGAATAGAATACAAGAGAAGAGAATAGAATAGAAAATGGAATGAGATAGAATAGAATAGAATAGAATAGAATAGAATAGAGAATAGAATAGAATAGAATAGAATAGAATAGAATAGAATAGAATAGAATAGAATGATAGAATAGAATAGAATAGAATAGAAAATGGAATAGAAGAGAAGAGAAGAAGAGAAGAGAAAATGGAATAGAATAGAATAGAATAGAATAGAAATACAGGAATAGAATAAAATAAAGAAGAATAGAATAGAATAGAATAGAATAGAATAGAATAGAATAGAATAGAATAGAATAGAATAGAACAGAATTCTACTCTATATTCTATTCTATTCTATTCTATTCTATTCTATTCCATTTTCTATTCTATTCTATTCTATTTTCTATTCTATTCTATTCTATTCTATTGTATTCCAGTTTCTATTCTATTCCTCTTCTCTTCTCTCCCATTTTCTATTCTATTCTATTCTATTCTATTCTATTCTATTCTATTCTATTCTATTCTATTCTATTCTGTTCTATTCCATTTTCTATTCTATTCTATTCTATTCTATTCTATTCTATTCTATTCTATTCTTCTATTCTATTCTATTCTATTCTGTTCTATTCCATTTTCTATTCTATTCTATTCTATTCTATTCTATTCTATTCTATTCCATATTCTATTCTATTCTATTCTATTCTATTCTATTCTATTTCTGTTCTATTCTATTCTGTTCTATTCTATTCTATTCTATTCTATTCTATTCTATTCTATTCTATTCTATTCTATTCTATTCTATTCTTTATTCTATTCTATTCTTTATTCTATTCTATTCCTGTATTTCTGTTTATTCTGTTATTCTATTCTATTCTATTCTATTCTATTCTATTCTATTCTATTCTATTCTATTCTATTCTATTCTATTCTATTCTATTCTATTCTATTCTATTCTATTCTATATTCTATTCTATTCTATTCCATTTTCTATTCTATTCTATTCTGTTTTCTATTCTATTCTATTCTATTTTCTATTCTATTCTATTCTATTTTCTATTCTATTCTATATTCTATTCTATTCTATTCCATTTTCTATTCTATTCCTCTTCTCTTCTCTTCTCTTTCATTTTTATTCTATTCTATTCTATTCTATTCCATTTTCTATTCTATTCTATTCTATTCTATTTTCTATTCTATTCTATTCTATTCTATTCTATTCTATTCTATTCTATTCCATTTTCTATTCTATTCTATTCTATTTTTCTATTCTATTCTATTCTATTCTATTCTATTCTATTCTATTCCATTCCATTCCATTTTCTATTCTATTCCTCTTCTTCTCTTCTCTTCTCTTCCATTTTCTATTCTATTCTATTCTATTTTCTATTCTATTCTATTCTATTCTATTCTATTCTATTCTATTCTATTCTTTCTATTCTATTCTATTCTATTCTATTCCATTTTCTATTCTATTCTATTCTATTTTCTATTCTATTCTATTCTATTGTATTCCATTTTCTATTCTATTCCTCTTCTCTTCTCTTCCATTTTCTATTCTATTCTATTCTATTCTATTCTATTCTATTCTATTCTATTCTATTCTATTCTATTCTATTCTGTTCTATTCCATTTTCTATTCTATTCTATTCTATTCTATTCTATTCTATTCTATTCTATTCTATTCTATTCTATTCCATTTTCTTTCTATTCTATTCTATTCTATTCTATTCTATTCTATTCTATTCTATTCTATTCTATTCTATTCTATTCTATTCTATTCTATTCTATTCTATTCTATTCTATTCTATTCTATTCCTATTCCATTCCTATTCTATTCTGTTCTTATCTGTTCTATTCTGTTCTGTTCTGTTCTATTCTGTTCTGTTCTATTCTATTCTATTCTATTCTATTCTTTATTCTATTCTATTCTTTATTCTATTCTATTCCTGTATTTCTGTTTATTCTATTCTATTCTATTCTATTCTATTCTATTCTATTCTATTCTATTCTATTCTATTCTATTCTATTCTATTCTATTCTATTCTATATTCTATTCTATTCTATTCCATTTTCTATTCTATTCTATTCTGTTTTCTATTCTATTCTATTCTATTTTCTATTCTATTCTATTCTATTTTCTATTCTATTCTATATTCTATTCTATTCTATTCCATTTTCTATTCTATTCCTCTTCTCTTCTCTTCTCTTTCATTTTCTATTCTATTCTATTCTATTCTATTCCATTTTCTATTCTATTCTATTCTATTCTATTTTCTATTCTATTCTATTCTATTCTATTCTATTCTATTCTATTCTATTCTATTCTATTCCATTCCATTCCATTTTCTATTCTATTCCTCTTCTTCTCTTCTCTTCTCTTCCATTTTCTATTCTATTCTATTCTATTTTCTATTCTATTCTATTCTATTCTATTCTATTCTATTCTATTCTATTCTATTCTATTCTATTCTATTCTATTCCATTTTCTATTCTATTCCTCTTCTCTTCTCTTCCATTTTCTATTCTATTCTATTCTATTCTATTTTCTATTCTATTCTATTCTATTCTATTCTATTCTATTCTATTCTATTCCATTTTCTATTCTATTCCTCTTCTCTTCTCTTCCATTTTCTATTCTATTCTATTCTATTCTATTCTATTCTATTCTATTCTATTCTATTCTATTCTATTCTATTCTATTCTATTCCATTCCATTCCATTCCATTCCATTCCATTCTATTCTTCTGTCCATCTCGATGGGGGGAATAGAACAGGAACTCCTCCCCTTTGTAGACGACTCTAAGCCGAGAGAAAGAGCCAACCACCCCGAGGACAACCTCGGGGGTGAAGAACGATCTCCACCTCCTTGAACCCGAGGCCCCACCCAACAACCTGACATTTCATTGGGTGAAGAGCAGGGGTGGGATTCTACCGGTTCGCACCCTATTCGCTAGAACCGGTTGTAAACCTTCTAAGCCGTTCGGAGAACCGGTTGTTGGAAGAAATGACAGGGCTAATCCTGTCAGGAAGGCAGGAAGGAAACATTCTGGGGTTGCTTACAGAAACTGCCTCTCCATTCACCCTTCCGACGTTCTCGGCAGGAAGTCGACTTCCCGTCTCCGGAACCTCTCCGGAGTTATTTTTTCCCCCTCCTTTTGCCCGTCCTTGGCTTTGGTGCGGAGTGACCCCCTCCTCCAAGTGACCAGAGCCCCCGGACCAAGGGACTTACGACCGTTTTCTCACCCTTACGACCGACAGCGGCGTCCCCCCCCTCCATCAACGAGAGGCCAGGCGCAGGAGATGCGGGCCTCGAAGGCCACGCCCAGCCAAGAACACGGACACACCCCAGCCGGGTCCGCCCCGGGTCACGTGACACCCCTCCCCCAAGCCACACCCACCCCCTAAGGCCACGCCCACAGAAACCCCGCCCCCCTGGAGATAGAGCCGGGTCTAAACGGCTAGGCAGGAAAAAAAGACCGAC
>NW_028263173.1:0-17775 GCF_049901735.1 Notechis scutatus
CATAACTTTGAATCTGACCTCGGATTTCAAAATTAAGCTCATTTTCATGTTCTTCGGGTGGAATACATTCAAAAACGACACTGGTTTTCGTGGGCGAGCTTTTCCTGTGGAGTTATCCCAAGGCATATCTCAACATGGCGAAAGAACTGAATGTATAGGAAAGAACTCAATTTATAGGAATACATAACTTTTGAATCTGACCTCGGATTTCAAAATTAAGCTCATTTTCATGTTCTTCGGGTGGAATACATTCAAAAAAAGACATGGTTTTCGTGGGCGAGCTTTTCCTGTGGAGTTATCCCAAGGCATATCTCAGAATGGCGAAAGAACTGAATGTATAGGAAAGAACTCAATTTATAGGAATACATAACTTTTGAATCTGACCTCGGATTTCAAAATTAAGCTCATTTTCATGTTCTTCGGGTGGAATACATTCAAAAACCACATGGTTTTCGTGGGCGAAGCTTTTCCTGTGGAGTTATCCCAAGGCATATCTCAAAATGGCGAAAGAACTGAATGTATAGGAAAGAACTCAATTTATAGGAATACATAACTTTTGAATCTGACCTCGGATTTCAAAATTAAGCTCATTTTCATGTTCTTCGGGTGGAATACATTCAAAAAACACATGGTTTTCGTGGGCGAGCTTTTCCTGTGGAGTTATCCCAAGGCATATCTCAACATGGCGAAAGAACTGAATGTATAGGAAAGAACTCAATTTATAGGAATACATAACTTTTGAATCTGACCTCGGATTTCAAAATTAAGCTCATTTTCATGTTCTTCGGGTGGAATACATTCAAAAACCACATGGTTTTCGTGGGCGAGCTTTTCCTGTGGAGTTATCCCAAGGCATATCTCAGAATGGCGAAAGAACTGAATGTATAGGAAAGAACTCAATTTATAGGAATACATAACTTTTGAATCTGACCTCGGATTTCAAAATTAAGCTCATTTTCATGTTCTTCGGGGTGGAATACATTCAAAAACCACATGGTTTTCGTGGGCGAGCTTTTCCTGTGGAGTTATCCCAAGGCATATCTCAGAATGGCGAAAGAACTGAATGTATAGGAAAGAACTCAATTTATAGGAATACATAACTTTTGAATCTGACCTCGATTTCAAAATTAAGCTCATTTTCATGTTCTTCGGGTGGAATACATTCAAAAACCACATGGTTTTCGTGGGCAGCTTTTCCTGTGGAGTTATCCCAAGGCATATCTCAAAATGGCGAAAGAACTGAATGTATAGGAAAGAACTCAATTTATAGGAATACATAACTTTTGAATCTGACCTCGGATTTCAAAATTAAGCTCATTTTCATGTTCTTCGGGTGGAATACATTCAAAAACGACATGGTTTTCGTGGGCGAGCTTTTCCTGTGGAGTTATCCCAAGGCATATCTCAACATGGCGAAAGAACTGAATGTATAGGAAAGAACTCAATTTATAGGAATACATAACTTTTGAATCTGACCTCGGATTTCAAAATTAAGCTCATTTTCATGTTCTTCGGGTGGAATACATTCAAAAACCACATGGTTTTCGTGGGCGAGCTTTTCCTGTGGAGTTATCCCAAGGCATATCTCAAATGGCGAAAGAACTGAATGTATAGGAAAGAACTCAATTTATAGGAATACATAACTTTTGAATCTGACCTCGGATTTCAAAATTAAGCTCATTTTCATGTTCTTCGGGTGAATACATTCAAAAACCACATGGTTTTCGTGGGCGAGCTTTTCCTGTGGAGTTATCCCAAGGCATATCTCAGAATGGCGAAAGAACTGAATGTATAGGAAAGAACTCAATTTATAGGAATACATAACTTTTGAATCTGACCTCGGATTTCAAAATTAAGCTCATTTTCATGTTCTTCGGGTGGAATACATTCAAAAACCACATGGTTTTCGTGGGCGTAGCTTTTCCTGTGGAGTTATCCCAAGGCATATCTCAACATGGCGAAAGAACTGAATGTATAGGAAAGAACTCAATTTATAGGAATACATAACTTTTGAATCTGACCTCGGATTTCAAAATTAAGCTCATTTTCATGTTCTTCGGGTGGAATACATTCAAAAACCACATGGTTTTCATGGGCGAGCTTTTCCTGTGGAGTTATCCCAAGGCATATCTCAAAATGGCGAAAGAACTGAATGTATAGGAAAGAACTCAATTTATAGGAATACATAACTTTTGAATCTGACCTCGGATTTCAAAATTAAGCTCATTTTCATGTTCTTCGGGTGGAATACATTCAAAAACCACATGGTTTTCGTGGGCGAGCTTTTCCTGTGGAGTTATCCCAAGGCATATCTCAACATGGCGAAAGAACTGAATGTATAGGAAAGAACTCAATTTATAGGAATACATAACTTTTGAATCTGACCTCGGATTTCAAAATTAAGCTCATTTTCATGTTCTTCGGGTGGAATACATTCAAAAAACCACATGGTTTTCGTGGGCTAGCTTTTCCTGTGGAGTTATCCCAAGGCATATCTCAAATGGCGAAAGAACTGAATGTATAGGAAAGAACTCAATTTATAGGAATACATAACTTTTGAATCTGACCTCGGATTTCAAAATTAAGCTCATTTTCATGTTCTTCGGGTGAATACATTCAAAAACCACATGGTTTTCGTGGGCTAGATTTTCCTGTGGAGTTATCCCAAGGCATATCTCAGAATGGCGAAAGAACTGAATGTATAGGAAAGAACTCAATTTATAGGAATACATAACTTTTGAATCTGACCTCGGATTTCAAAATTAAGCTCATTTTCATGTTCTTCGGGTGGAATACATTCAAAAACCACATGGTTTTCGTGGGCGAGCTTTTCCTGTGGAGTTATCCCAAGGCATATCTCAAATGGCGAAAGAACTGAATGTATAGGAAAGAACTCAATTTATAGGAATACATAACTTTTGAATCTGACCTCGGATTTCAAAATTAAGCTCATTTTCATGTTCTTCGGGTGGAATACATTCAAAAACGACATGGTTTTCGTGGGCGAGCTTTTCCTGTGGAGTTATCCCAAGGCATATCTCAAAATGGCGAAAGAACTGAATGTATAGGAAAGAACTCAATTTATAGGAATACATAACTTTTGAATCTGACCTCGGATTTCAAAATTAAGCTCATTTTCATGTTCTTCGGGTGAATACATTCAAAAACGACATGGTTTTCGTGGGCGAGCTTTTCCTGTGAGTTATCCCAAGGCATATCTCAGAATGGCGAAAGAACTGAATGTATAGGAAAGAACTCAATTTATAGGAATACATAACTTTTGAATCTGACCTCGGATTTCAAAATTAAGCTCATTTTCATGTTCTTCGGGTGGAATACATTCAAAAAACACATGGTTTTCGTGGGCGAGCTTTTCCTGTGGAGTTATCCCAAGGCATATCTCAACATGGCGAAAGAACTGAATGTATAGGAAAGAACTCAATTTATAGGAATACATAACTTTTGAATCTGACCTCGGATTTCAAAATTAAGCTCATTTTCATGTTCTTCGGGTGGAATACATTCAAAAAACCACATGGTTTTCGTGGGCGAGCTTTTCCTGTGGAGTTATCCCAAGGCATATCTCAGAATGGCGAAAGAACTGAATGTATAGGAAAGAACTCAATTTATAGGAATACATAACTTTTGAATCTGACCTCGGATTTCAAAATTAAGCTCATTTTCATGTTCTTCGGGTGAATACATTCAAAAAAGACATGGTTTTCGTGGGCGAGCTTTTCCTGTGGTTATCCCAAGGCATATCTCAGAATGGCGAAAGAACTGAATGTATAGGAAAGAACTCAATTTATAGGAATACATAACTTTTGAATCTGACCTCGGATTTCAAAATTAAGCTCATTTTCATGTTCTTCGGGTGGAATACATTCAAAAACCACATGGTTTTCGTGGGCGAGAGCTTTTCCTGTGGAGTTATCCCAAGGCATATCTCAAATGGCGAAAGAACTGAATGTATAGGAAAGAACTCAATTTATAGGAATACATAACTTTTGAATCTGACCTCGGATTTCAAAATTAAGCTCATTTTCATGTTCTTCGGGTGGAATACATTCAAAAATGACATGGTTTTCGTGGGCGAGCTTTTCCTGTGGAGTTATCCCAAGGCATATCTCAGAATGGCGAAAGAACTGAATGTATAGGAAAGAACTCAATTTATAGGAATACATAACTTTTGAATCTGACCTCGGATTTCAAAATTAAGCTCATTTTCATGTTCTTCGGGTGGAATACATTCAAAAAACGACATGGTTTTCGTGGGCGAGCTTTTCCTGTGGAGTTATCCCAAGGCATATCTCAAAATGGCGAAAGAACTGAATGTATAGGAAAGAACTCAATTTATAGGAATACATAACTTTTGAATCTGACCTCGGATTTCAAAATTAAGCTCATTTTCATGTTCTTCGGGTGGAATACATTCAAAAAACGACATGGTTTTCGTGGGCGAGCTTTTCCTGTGGAGTTATCCCAAGGCATATCTCAAAATGGCGAAAGAACTGAATGTATAGGAAAGAACTCAATTTATAGGAATACATAACTTTTGAATCTGACCTCGGATTTCAAAATTAAGCTCATTTTCATGTTCTTCGGGTGGAATACATTCAAAAACGACATGGTTTTCGGGCGAGCTTTTCCTGTGGAGTTATCCCAAGGCATATCTCAAATGGCGAAAGAACTGAATGTATAGGAAAGAACTCAATTTATAGGAATACATAACTTTTGAATCTGACCTCGGATTTCAAAATTAAGCTCATTTTCATGTTCTTCGGGTGGAATACATTCAAAAACGACATGGTTTTCGTGGGCGAGCTTTTCCTGTGGAGTTATCCCAAGGCATATCTCAGAATGGCGAAAGAACTGAATGTATAGGAAAGAACTCAATTTATAGGAATACATAACTTTTGAATCTGACCTCGGATTTCAAAATTAAGCTCATTTTCATGTTCTTCGGGTGGAATACATTCAAAAACCACATGGTTTTCGTGGGCGAGCTTTTCCTGTGGAGTTATCCCAAGGCATATCTCAACATGGCGAAAGAACTGAATGTATAGGAAAGAACTCAATTTATAGGAATACATAACTTTTGAATCTGACCTCGGATTTCAAAATTAAGCTCATTTTCATGTTCTTCGGGTGAATACATTCAAAAAACCACATGGTTTTCGTGGGCGAGCTTTTCCTGTGGAGTTATCCCAAGGCATATCTCAACATGGCGAAAGAACTGAATGTATAGGAAAGAACTCAATTTATAGGAATACATAACTTTTGAATCTGACCTCGGATTTCAAAATTAAGCTCATTTTCATGTTCTTCGGGTGGAATACATTCAAAAACCACATGGTTTTCGTGGGCGAGCTTTTCCTGTGGAGTTATCCCAAGGCATATCTCAGAATGGCGAAAGAACTGAATGTATAGGAAAGAACTCAATTTATAGGAATACATAACTTTTGAATCTGACCTCGGATTTCAAAATTAAGCTCATTTTCATGTTCTTCGGGTGGAATACATTCAAAAAACCACATGGTTTTCGTGGGCGAGCTTTTCCTGTGGAGTTATCCCAAGGCATATCTCAACATGGCGAAAGAACTGAATGTATAGGAAAGAACTCAATTTATAGGAATACATAACTTTTGAATCTGACCTCGGATTTCAAAATTAAGCTCATTTTCATGTTCTTCGGGTGGAATACATTCAAAAAACGACATGGTTTTCCTGGGTGAGCTTTTCCTGTGGAGTTATCCCAAGGCATATCTCAGAATGGCGAAAGAACTGAATGTATAGGAAAGAACTCAATTTATAGGAATACATAACTTTTGAATCTGACCTCGGATTTCAAAATTAAGCTCATTTTCATGTTCTTGGGTGGAATACATTCAAAAAACAACATGGTTTTCGTGGGCGAAGCTTTTCCTGTGGAGTTATCCCAAGGCATATCTCAACATGGCGAAAGAACTGAATGTATAGGAAAGAACTCAATTTATAGGAATACATAACTTTTGAATCTGACCTCGGATTTCAAAATTAAGCTCATTTTCATGTTCTTCGGGTGGAATACATTCAAAAACGACATGGTTTTCGTGGCGAGCTTTTCCTGTGGAGTTATCCCAAGGCATATCTCAAATGGCGAAAGAACTGAATGTATAGGAAAGAACTCAATTTATAGGAATACATAACTTTTGAATCTGACCTCGGATTTCAAAATTAAGCTCATTTTCATGTTCTTCGGGGTGGAATACATTCAAAAATGACATGGTTTTCGTGGGCGAGCTTTTCCTGTGGAGTTATCCCAAGGCATATCTCAAAATAGCGAAAGAACTGAATGTATAGGAAAGAACTCAATTTATAGGAATACATAACTTTTGAATCTGACCTCGGATTTCAAAATTAAGCTCATTTTCATGTTCTTCGGGTGGAATACATTCAAAAAACACATGGTTTTCGTGGGCGCAGCTTTTCCTGTGGAGTTATCCCAAGGCATATCTCAGAATGGCGAAAGAACTGAATGTATAGGAAAGAACTCAATTTATAGGAATACATAACTTTTGAATCTGACCTCGGATTTCAAAATTAAGCTCATTTTCATGTTCTTCGGGTGGAATACATTCAAAAAACGACATGGTTTTCGTGGGCGAGCTTTTCCTGTGGAGTTATCCCAAGGCATATCTCAGAATGGCGAAAGAACTGAATGTATAGGAAAGAACTCAATTTATAGGAATACATAACTTTTGAATCTGACCTCGGATTTCAAAATTAAGCTCATTTTCATGTTCTTCGGGTGGAATACATTCAAAAACCGACATGGTTTTCGTGGGCGAGCTTTTCCTGTGGAGTTATCCCAAGGCATATCTCAACATGGCGAAAGAACTGAATGTATAGGAAAGAACTCAATTTATAGGAATACATAACTTTTGAATCTGACCTCGGATTTCAAAATTAAGCTCATTTTCATGTTCTTCGGGGTGGAATACATTCAAAAACGACATGGTTTTCGTGGGCGAGCTTTTCCTGTGGAGTTATCCCAAGGCATATCTCAAAATGGCGAAAGAACTGAATGTATAGGAAAGAACTCAATTTATAGGAATACATAACTTTTGAATCTGACCTCGGATTTCAAAATTAAGCTCATTTTCATGTTCTTCGGGTGGAATACATTCAAAAACCACATGGTTTTCGTGGGCGAGCTTTTCCTGTGGAGTTATCCCAAGGCATATCTCAAAATGGCGAAAGAACTGAATGTATAGGAAAGAACTCAATTTATAGGAATACATAACTTTTGAATCTGACCTCGGATTTCAAAATTAAGCTCATTTTCATGTTCTTCGGGTGGAATACATTCAAAAAAACACATGGTTTTCGTGGGCGAGCTTTTCCTGTGGTTATCCCAAGGCATATCTCAGAATGGCGAAAGAACTGAATGTATAGGAAAGAACTCAATTTATAGGAATACATAACTTTTGAATCTGACCTCGGATTTCAAAATTAAGCTCATTTTCATGTTCTTCGGGTGGGAATACATTCAAAAAACCACATGGTTTTCATGGGCGAGCTTTTCCTGTGGAGTTATCCCAAGGCATATCTCAGAATGGCGAAAGAACTGAATGTATAGGAAAGAACTCAATTTATAGGAATACATAACTTTTGAATCTGACCTCGGATTTCAAAATTAAGCTCATTTTCATGTTCTTCGGGGTGGAATACATTAAAAAAACCACATGGTTTTCGTGGGCGAGCTTTTCCTGTGGAGTTATCCCAAGGCATATCTCAGAATGGCGAAAGAACTGAATGTATAGGAAAGAACTCAATTTATAGGAATACATAACTTTTGAATCTGACCTCGGATTTCAAAATTAAGCTCATTTTCATGTTCCTCGGGGTGGAATACATTCAAAAAACGACATGGTTTTCGTGGGCGAGCTTTTCCTGTGGAGTTATCCCAAGGCATATCTCAGAATGGCGAAAGAACTGAATGTATAGGAAAGAACTCAATTTATAGGAATACATAACTTTTGAATCTGACCTCGGATTTCAAAATTAAGCTCATTTTCATGTTCTCGGGGTGGAATAAATTCAAAAAAGCACATGGTTTTCATGGGCGAGCTTTTCCTGTGGAGTTATCCCAAGGCATATCTCAGAATGGCGAAAGAACTGAATGTATAGGAAAGAACTCAATTTATAGGAATACATAACTTTTGAATCTGACCTCGGATTTCAAAATTAAGCTCATTTTCATGTTCTTCGGGTGGAATACATTCAAAAACCACATGGTTTTCGTGGGCGAGCTTTTCCTGTGGAGTTATCCCAAGGCATATCTCAGAATGGCTAAAGAACTGAATGTATAGGAAAGAACTCAATTTATAGGAATACATAACTTTTGAATCTGACCTCGGATTTCAAAATTAAGCTCATTTTCATGTTCTTCGGGTGGAATACATTCAAAAACCACATGGTTTTCGTGGGCGAGCTTTTCCTGTGGAGTTATCCCAAGGCATATCTCAACATGGCAAAGAACTGAATGTATAGGAAAGAACTCAATTTATAGGAATACATAACTTTTGAATCTGACCCGGATTTCAAAATTAAGCTCATTTTCATGTTCTTCGGGGTGGAATACATTCAAAAAACCACATGGTTTTCGTGGGCGAGCTTTTCCTGTGGAGTTATCCCAAGGCATATCTCAGAATGGCGAAAGAACTGAATGTATAGGAAAGAACTCAATTTACAAGGTATACATAACTTTTGAATCTGACCTCGGATTTCAAAATTAAGCTCATTTTCATGTTCTTCGGGGTGGAATACATTCAAAAAACAACATGGTTTTCGTGGGCGAGCTTTTCCTGTGGAGTTATCCCAAGGCATATCTCAAAATGGCGAAAGAACTGAATGTATAGGAAAGAACTCAATTTATAGGAATACATAACTTTTGAATCTGACCTCGGATTTCAAAATTAAGCTCATTTTCATGTTCCTCGGGGTGGAATACATTCAAAAAACGACATGGTTTTCGTGGGCGAGCTTTTCCTGTGGAGTTATCCCAAGGCCTATCTCAAAGTGGCGAAAGAACTGAATGTATAGGAAAGAACTCAATTTACAAGGTATACATAACTTTTGAATCTGACCTCGGATTTCAAAATTAAGCTCATTTTCATGTTCCTCGGGGTGGAATACATTCAAAAAACGACATGGTTTTCGTGGGCGAGCTTTTCCTGTGGAGTTATCCCAAGGCCTATCTCAAAGTGGCGAAAGAACTGAATGTATAGGAAAGAACTCAATTTACAAGGTATACATAACTTTTGAATCTGACCTCGGATTTCAAAATTAAGCTCATTTTCATGTTCCTCGGGTGGAATACATTCAAAAAACGACATGGTTTTCGTGGCGAGCTTTTCCTGTGGAGTTATCCCAAGGCCTATCTCAAAATGGCGAAAGAACTGAATGTATAGGAAAGAACTCAATTTATAGGTATACATAACTTTTGAATCTGACCTCGGATTTCAAAATTAAGCTCATTTTCATGTTCCTCGGGTGGAATACATTCAAAAACGACATGGTTTTCGTGGGCGAGCTTTTCCTGTGGAGTTATCCCAAGGCCTATCTCAAAGTGGCGAAAGAACTGAATGTATAGGAAAGAACTCAATTTATAGGAATACATAACTTTTGAATCTGACCTCGGATTTCAAAATTAAGCTCATTTTCATGTTCTCGGGTGGAATACATTCAAAAACCACATGGTTTTCGTGGGCGAAGCTTTTCCTGTGGAGTTATCCCAAGGCATATCTCAGAATGGCGAAAGAACTGAATGTATAGGAAAGAACTCAATTTATAGGAATACATAACTTTTGAATCTGACCTCGGATTTCAAAATTAAGCTCATTTTCATGTTCTTCGGGGTGGAATACATTCAAAAAACCACATGGTTTTCGTGGGCGAGCTTTTCCTGTGGAGTTATCCCAAGGCATATCTCAGAATGGCGAAAGAACTGAATGTATAGGAAAGAACTCAATTTAAAGGAATACATAACTTTTGAATCTGACCTCGGATTTCAAAATTAAGCTCATTTTCATGTTCTTCGGGTGGAATACATTCAAAAAACCACATGGTTTTCGTGGGCGAGCTTTTCCTGTGGAGTTATCCCAAGGCATATCTCAACATGGCGAAAAGAACTGAATGTATAGGAAAGAACTCAATTTATAGGAATACATAACTTTTGAATCTGACCTCGGATTTCAAAATTAAGCTCATTTTCATGTTCTTCGGGTGGAATACATTCAAAAAACCACATGGTTTTCGTGGGCGAGCTTTTCCTGTGGAGTTATCCCAAGGCATATCTCAAAATGGCGAAAGAACTGAATGTATAGGAAAGAACTCAATTTATAGGAATACATAACTTTTGAATCTGACCTCGGATTTCAAAATTAAGCTCATTTTCATGTTCTTCGGGGTGGAATACATTCAAAAACCACATGGTTTTCGTGGCGAGCTTTTCCTGTGGAGTTATCCCAAGGCATATCTCAACATGGCGAAAGAACTGAATGTATAGGAAAGAACTCAATTTATAGGAATACATAACTTTTGAATCTGACCTCGGATTTCAAAATTAAGCTCATTTTCATGTTCTTTGGGGTGGAATACATTCAAAAAACCACATGGTTTTCGTGGCGAGCTTTTCCTGTGGAGTTATCCCAAGGCATATCTCAGAATGGCGAAAGAACTGAATGTATAGGAAAGAACTCAATTTATAGGAATACATAACTTTTGAATCTGACCTCGGATTTCAAAATTAAGCTCATTTTCATGTTCTTCGGGGTGGAATACATTCAAAAAACCACATGGTTTTCGTGGGCGAGCTTTTCCTGTGGAGTTATCCCAAGGCATATCTCAAAATGGCGAAAGAACTGAATGTATAGGAAAGAACTCAATTTATAGGAATACATAACTTTTGAATCTGACCTCGGATTTCAAAATTAAGCTCATTTTCATGTTCTTCAGGGTGGAATACATTCAAAAAACCACATGGTTTTCGTGGGCGAAGCTTTTCCTGTGGAGTTATCCCAAGGCATATCTCAGAATGGCGAAAGAACTGAATGTATAGGAAAGAACTCAATTTATAGGAATACATAACTTTTGAATCTGACCTCGGATTTCAAAATTAAGCTCATTTTCATGTTCTTCGGGGTGGAATACATTCAAAAAACCACATGGTTTTCGTGGGCGAGCTTTTCCTGTGGAGTTATCCCAAGGCATATCTCAAAATGGCGAAAGAACTGAATGTATAGGAAAGAACTCAATTTACAAGGTATACATAACTTTTGAATCTGACCTCGGATTTCAAAATTAAGCTCATTTTCATGTTCCTCGGGGTGGAATACATTCAAAAAACGACATGGTTTTCGTGGGCGAGCTTTTCCTGTGGAGTTATCCCAAGGCCTATCTCAAAGTGGCGAAAGAACTGAATGTATAGGAAAGAACTCAATTTACAAGGTATACATAACTTTTGAATCTGACCTCGGATTTCAAAATTAAGCTCATTTTCATGTTCCTCGGGTGGAATACATTCAAAAAACGACATGGTTTTCGTGGGCGAGCTTTTCCTGTGGAGTTATCCCAAGGCCTATCTCAAAGTGGCGAAAGAACTGAATGTATAGGAAAGAACTCAATTTACAAGGTATACATAACTTTTGAATCTGACCTCGGATTTCAAAATTAAGCTCATTTTCATGTTCCTCGGGGTGGAATACATTCAAAAAACGACATGGTTTTCGTGGGCGAGCTTTTCCTGTGGAGTTATCCCAAGGCCTATCTCAAAGTGGCGAAAGAACTGAATGTATAGGAAAGAACTCAATTTACAAGGTATACATAACTTTTGAATCTGACCTCGGATTTCAAAATTAAGCTCATTTTCATGTTCCTCGGGGTGGAATACATTCAAAAAACGACATGGTTTTCGTGGGCGAGCTTTTCCTGTGGAGTTATCCCAAGGCATATCTCAAAATGGCGAAAGAACTGAATGTATAGGAAAGAACTCAATTTATAGGAATACATAACTTTTGAATCTGACCTCGGATTTCAAAATTAAGCTCATTTTCATGTTCCTCGGGGTGGAATACATTCAAAAAACCACATGGTTTTCGTGGGCGAGCTTTTCCTGTGGAGTTATAGGCATATCTCAGAATGGCGAAAGAACTGAATGTATAGGAAAGAACTCAATTTATAGGAATACATAACTTTTGAATCTGACCTCGGATTTCAAAATTAAGCTCATTTTCATGTTCCTCGGGTTGGAATACATTCAAAAAACCACATGGTTTTCGTGGGCGAGCTTTTCCTGTGGAGTTATCCCAAGGCATATCTCAGAATGGCGAAAGAACTGAATGTATAGGAAAGAACTCAATTTATAGGAATACATAACTTTTGAATCTGACCTCGGATTTCAAAATTAAGCTCATTTTCATGTTCTTGGGGTGGAATACATTCAAAAACCACATGGTTTTCGTGGCGAGCTTTTCCTGTGGAGTTATCCCAAGGCATATCTCAGAATGGCGAAAGAACTGAATGTATAGGAAAGAACTCAATTTAAAAGGTATACATAACTTTTGAATCTGACCTCGGATTTCAAAATTAAGCTCATTTTCATGTTCTTCGAGGGTGGAATACATTCAAAAAACCACATGGTTTTCGTGGGCGAGCTTTTCCTGTGGAGTTATCCCAAGGCATATCTCAGAATGGCGAAAAGAACTGAATGTATAGGAAAGAACTCAATTTATAGGAATACATAACTTTTGAATCTGACCTCGGATTTCAAAATTAAGCTCATTTTCATGTTCTTCGGGGTGGAATACATTCAAAAAACCACATGGTTTTCGTGGGCGAGCTTTTCCTGTGGAGTTATCCCAAAGGCATATCTCAAAATGGCGAAAGAACTGAATGTATAGGAAAGAACTCAATTTACAAGGTATACATAACTTTTGAATCTGACCTCGGATTTCAAAATTAAGCTCATTTTCATGTTCTTCGGGGTGGAATACATTCAAAAAACCACATGGTTTTCGTGGGCGAGCTTTTCCTGTGGAGTTATCCCAAGGCATATCTCAAAATGGCGAAAAGAACTGAATGTATAGGAAAGAACTCAATTTATAGGTATACATAACTTTTGAATCTGACCTCGGATTTCAAAATTAAGCTCATTTTCATGTTCCTCGGGGTGGAATACATTCAAAAAACCACATGGTTTTCGTGGGCGAGCTTTTCCTGTGGAGTTATCCCAAGGCCTATCTCAAAATGGCGAAAGAACTGAATGTATAGGAAAGAACTCAATTTATAAGGTATACATAACTTTTGAATCTGACCTCGGATTTCAAAATTAAGCTCATTTTCATGTTCCTCGGGGTGGAATACATTCAAAAAACGACATGGTTTTCGTGGGCGAGCTTTTCCTGTGGAGTTATCCCAAGGCATATCTCAGAATGGCGAAAGAACTGAATGTATAGGAAAGAACTCAATTTATAGGAATACATAACTTTTGAATCTGACCTCGGATTTCAAAATTAAGCTCATTTTCATGTTCTTCGGGGTGGAATACATTCAAAAAACCACATGGTTTTCGTGGGCGAGCTTTTCCTGTGGAGTTATCCCAAGGCATATCTCAGAATGGCGAAAGAACTGAATGTATAGGAAAGAACTCAATTTAAAAGGTATACATAACTTTTGAATCTGACCTCGGATTTCAAAATTAAGCTCATTTTCATGTTCTTCGGGGTGGAATACATTCAAAAAAACCACATGGTTTTCGTGGGCGAGCTTTTCCTGTGGAGTTATCCCAAGGCATATCTCAGAATGGCGAAAGAACTGAATGTATAGGAAAGAACTCAATTTATAGGAATACATAACTTTTGAATCTGACCTCGGATTTCAAAATTAAGCTCATTTTCATGTTCTTCGGGGTGGAATACATTCAAAAAACCACATGGTTTTAGGGGCGAGCTTTTCCTGTGGAGTTATCCCAAGGCATATCTCAGAATGGCGAAAGAACTGAATGTATAGGAAAGAACTCAATTTACAAGGTATACATAACTTTTGAATCTGACCTCGGATTTCAAAATTAAGCTCATTTTCATGTTCCTCGGGGTGGAATACATTCAAAAAACGACATGGTTTTCGTGGGCGAGCTTTTCCTGTGGAGTTATCCCAAGGCCTATCTCAAAGTGGCGAAAGAACTGAATGTATAGGAAAGAACTCAATTTACAAGGTATACATAACTTTTGAATCTGACCTCGGATTTCAAAATTAAGCTCATTTTCATGTTCCTCGGGGTGGAATACATTCAAAAAACGACATGGTTTTCGTGGCGAGCTTTTCCTGTGGAGTTATCCCAAGGCCTATCTCAAAGTGGCGAAAGAACTGAATGTATAGGAAAGAACTCAATTTACAAGGTATACATAACTTTTGAATCTGACCTCGGATTTCAAAATTAAGCTCATTTTCATGTTCCTTGGGGTGGAATACATTCAAAAAACGACATGGTTTTCGTGGGCGAGCTTTTCCTGTGGAGTTATCCCAAGGCCTATCTCAAAATGGCGAAAGAACTGAATGTATAGGAAAGAACTCAATTTATAGGTATACATAACTTTTGAATCTGACCTCGGATTTCAAAATTAAGCTCATTTTCATGTTCCTCGGGGTGGAATACATTCAAAAAACGACATGGTTTTCGTGGGCGAGCTTTTCCTGTGGAGTTATCCCAAGGCCTATCTCAAAGTGGCGAAAGAACTGAATGTATAGGAAAGAACTCAATTTATAGGTATACATAACTTTTGAATCTGACCTCGGATTTCAAAATTAAGCTCATTTTCATGTTCCTCGGGGTGGAATACATTCAAAAAACCACATGGTTTTCGTGGGCGAGCTTTTCCTGTGGAGTTATAGGCATATCTCAACATGGCGAAAGAACTGAATGTATAGGAAAGAACTGAATTTATAGGAATACATAACTTTTGAATCTGACCTCGGATTTCAAAATTAAGCTCATTTTCATGTTCTTCGGGGTGGAATATATTCAAAAAACCACATGGTTTTCGTGGGCGAGCTTTTCCTTTGGAGTTATCCCAAGGCATATCTCAGAATGGCGAAAGAACTGAATGTATAGGAAAGAACTCAATTTATAGGAATACATAACTTTTGAATCTGACCTCGGATTTCAAAATTAAGCTCATTTTCATGTTCTTCGGGGTGGAATACATTCAAAAAACCACATGGTTTTCGTGGGCGAGCTTTTCCTGTGGAGTTATCCCAAGGCATATCTCAGAATGGCGAAAGAACTGAATGTATAGGAAAGAACTCAATTTAAAAGGTATACATAACTTTTGAATCTGACCTCGGATTTCAAAATTAAGCTCATTTTCATGTTCTTCGGGGTGGAATACATTCAAAAAAACCACATGGTTTTCGGTGGGCGAGCTTTTCCTGTGGAGTTATCCCAAGGCATATCTCAACATGACAAAACAATTGAATGTATAGGAAAGAACTCAATTTATAGGAATACATAACTTTTGAATCTGACCTCGGATTTCAAAATTAAGCTCATTTTCATGTTCTTCGGGGTGGAATACATTCAAAAAACCACATGGTTTTCGTGGGCGAGCTTTTCCTGTGGAGTTATAGGCATATCTCAACATGGCGAAAGAACTGAATGTATAGGAAAGAACTCAATTTATAGGAATACATAACTTTTGAATCTGACCTCGGATTTCAAAATTAAGCTCATTTTCATGTTCTTCGGGGTGGAATACATTCAAAAAACCACATGGTTTTGTGGGCGAGCTTTTCTGTGGAGTTATCCCAAGGCATATCTCAACATGGCGAAAGAACTGAATGTATAGGAAAGAACTCAATTTATAGGAATACATAACTTTTGAATCTGACCTCGGATTTCAAAATTAAGCTCATTTTCATGTTCTTCGGGGTGGAATACATTCAAAAAACCACATGGTTTTCGTGGGAGCTTTTCCTGTGGAGTTATCCCAAGGCATATCTCAGAATGGCGAAAGAACTGAATGTATAGGAAAGAACTCAATTTATAGGAATACATAACTTTTGAATCTGACCTCGGATTTCAAAATTAAGCTCATTTTCATGTTCTTCGGGGTGGAATACATTCAAAAAACCACATGGTTTTGTGGGCGAAGCTTTTCCTGTGGAGTTATCCCAAGGCATATCTCAGAATGGCGAAAGAACTGAATGTATAGGAAAGAACTCAATTTATAGGAATACATAACTTTTGAATCTGACCTCGGATTTCAAAATTAAGCTCATTTTCATGTTCTTTGGGGTGGAATACATTCAAAAAACCACATGGTTTTCGTGGCGAGCTTTTCCTGTGGAGTTATAGGCATATCTCAGAATGGCGAAAGAACTGAATGTATAGGAAAGAACTCAATTTATAGGAATACATAACTTTTGAATCTGACCTCGGATTTCAAAATTAAGCTCATTTTCATGTTCTTCGGGGTGGAATACATTCAAAAAACGACATGGTTTTCGTGGGCGAGCTTTTCCTGTGGAGTTATCCCAAGGCCTATCTCAAAGTGGCGAAAGAACTGAATGTATAGGAAAGAACTCAATTTACAAGGTATACATAACTTGTGAATCTGACCTCGGATTTCAAAATTAAGCTCATTTTCATGTTCCTCGGGGTGGAATACATTCAAAAAAACGACATGGTTTTAGGTGGCGAGCTTTTCCTGTGGAGTTATCCCAAGGCCTATCTCAAAGTGGCGAAAGAACTGAATGTATAGGAAAGAACTCAATTTACAAGGTATACATAACTTTTGAATCTGACCTCGGATTTCAAAATTAAGCTCATTTTCATGTTCCTCGGGGTGGAATACATTCAAAAAACGACATGGTTTTCGTGGGCGAGCTTTTCCTGTGGAGTTATCCCAAGGCCTATCTCAAAGTGGCGAAAGAACTGAATGTATAGGAAAGAACTCAATTTACAAGGTATACATAACTTTTGAATCTGACCTCGGATTTCAAAATTAAGCTCATTTTCATGTTCCTCGGGGTGGAATACATTCAAAAAACGACATGGTTTTCGTAGGCGAGCTTTTCCTGTGGAGTTATCCCAAGGCCTATCTCAAAGTGGCGAAAGAACTGAATGTATAGGAAAGAACTCAATTTAAAGGTATACATAACTTTTGAATCTGACCTCGGATTTCAAAATTAAGCTCATTTTCATGTTCCTCGGGGTGGAATACATTCAAAAAACGACATGGTTTTCGTGGACGAGCTTTTCCTGTGGAGTTATCCCAAGGCCTATCTCAAAGTGGCGAAAGAACTGAATGTATAGGAAAGAACTCAATTTATAGGTATACATAACTTTTGAATCTGACCTCGGATTTCAAAATTAAGCTCATTTTCATGTTCCTCGGGTGGAATACATTCAAAAAACCACATGGTTTTCGTGGCGAAGCTTTTCCTGTGGAGTTATCCCAAGGCATATCTCAAATGGCGAAAGAACTGAATGTATAGGAAAGAACTCAATTTATAGGAATACATAACTTTTGAATCTGACCTCGGATTTCAAAATTAAGCTCATTTTCATGTTCTTCGGGGGTGGAATACATTCAAAAAACCACATGGTTTTCGTGGGCGAGCTTTTCCTGTGGAGTTATCCCAAGGCATATCTCAAATGGCGAAAGAACTGAATGTATAGGAAAGAACTCAATTTATAGGAATACATAACTTTTGAATCTGACCTCGATTTCA